>NC_056730.1:903789641-903929641 GCF_019279795.1 Protopterus annectens
ACCAGTGATTTACTAAAGTGAATAATGTGCGTATAATTTTAGATAAACCCAGCTATGACTCTCTCCATGATTTTGCATACAGTTGAGGTCATGCTGATGGGTCTAAAATTGTTTACATTTAATGTGGCTACTCTGGTGACTGAGACCGAGGAAACAGCTAAAGAGTCTGCTTCTGAAGATAAAAGTACAAACAGCAAAAGCTAACTTCCTGCTCAAAATAATAATAATAATAATAATAATAATAATAATTATTATTATTATTATTATTATTATTATTATTATATTGTCACATCCAGTCCAATGAATTATTTGCAAATATATGGGAAAGAGGTGTAGGCAGTGTCAGACTTCATTTTCCTGTGCTCAAATGTTTCTATAAATGATGATTGCATACAGGAAATTAAAATATGCTTGCATTTAAGGAGGAAAGCTTTGGCAAATCTGGATAGAATATTACATGGCAAAGATATCATACTGTCAGCAAATAGGTAAATACCTAGTTTTCATAGTGATAGCACATGGTGTTAGAGAAAACTTTTGAACATTTTTATGACCTGCAAGATCAGACTAGTCAATACTTAAAGGTAATAAACTCAAACTGCACAATAGTAAAAGTAAAACTCCCTTGGTCACATAACGAAAAAAAAAAAAAAGATTCTCTGGGGAGGGCACTGATGCAGGAAAGATCAAAGGTAAAAAAGAAGGAGAAAACAGAGTCTACGTTGGATAGACAGCAGTACTGACATAATGAATACAAACTTGAAGAATGCAGAGAAGCAATTGCTGATAGACAGTCTGGATAGGTCCCCGAGGTTACAAAGACTCAAACTCGGCTAAGAGATTAACGAATAACAACTACGACAATTAATGTGACAACCTGTTTTCCTCTTTGTGAATCATTTCTATTATGGTTTGTTGCCACAGGTCAGGGATATATCCAAATGCTACCACTTTTTAACATGTTTGACAGGAGGTTTCTTCAAATTTCCTTAATTCTATATGGGAAATCATTAATTTTACTTGTCAGAAGTTTTCATATCTGCAGTTATGTGATGTTTGCCCTTGTGTAATATGTATGTGACACGTCTTTTTATTGTGATGTTTGCTGAAATACGTATAAAAACATAATTGATTCTATTCTGCATTGGGGGGGTCAAATGGCTTCCTTAATAATAAAATCTATGTAACCTATTTTGCTAAATAATAAGCTGGAGATTGATACTAACAAAGCTTTATCCAGTACTTTGATGCAAATCAAAGTTTAAATGAAGCACACATTCTTAAGTTGAAAGATTTGATGAATATATATTTATATATATATATATATATATATATATATATATATATATATATATAGGTTTATACTAGGCTATCTGCCCTAAGGCATTTATAAGCCTAGCCCAAATTATTGTGGCTTACGCCACCCCTTATATGAAAAAATACTGTGCCCATTAGTTTGTTGTGCCTCTGTCCAGCAGTGACACAGAGATGATTCCTGGGGTAAACCTACGATCTCCCATCCACAGGTCTTCAGTAACCTCATCAGTCTGATACCCTGTAACACGTCTTAGCATGTGGCTGAACAGCCTCAGGGATTCAGAAAGAATCCTATCATTCACATAAACAGCTGCGGTAAATGGCTGTTTCTGAGATCTATTAGTTTGCAATTCATAGGCACATTAGTGCAATGAGAAAAGACATTATTATCAGCTAAGTTGCATATCTCTGAGTCACTGTTAACTATGACTACAGATCAGCACTTTCCTGCAGTAGTTAGCAGTGGTGGCTGATGCATCGCATTAGCTCAGGCATCCTCACATTCATTCTCCCACACATGATATACACGCATGCACACACATACCACATATGCTATATCTTTCCCTCTGTTGTCAGAATGCCTGTGCTGTCTTTTTCTTGCCCTTGTAAATCATGGATGATTAGAGTCAGTCAGTCATTAATGCCAGTTCTTGATCTGCAGTAAATGCATCAGAGTGTAAGCAAGCAATAATGCCTGACAGGGTGAGTGTTAATGTGTAATTAATGCCTGCCCAGGGGTGTTGTGAGGCTGATGCCTCAGACGGAGGGACTCTACACCCATGGAAGGGCATTAATTACACATTAACACATACCCTGGAGGGCATTATTGCACTTAGAGAATGAGGTCTCTGTAAAATTTTTGTGTTATACTTATTTATGTATTTTTTAAGTTCTGTCTTATTTTTTTAATATATTTTGGATGCAAAATAGTTCCTCTGTCTAATGTTTCATACTTGCTGTAGTATATGTTGATGGTGTTGGAAGAAGCATTTTACATCCAAAATATATTTAAAAAATAAAACAGTACTTAAAAAAAATGCATAAATAAGTAAAACACAACAATTTTACAAAGAATCCATTATCTAAGCGCCGGCACAGATCATTCTCTCTTCACTCTCTCTCACATGTGCTACCAGGGGATTGTTGGTTCACTCACTCACTCACTCACTCACTCACTCACTCACTCACTCACTCACTCACTCACTCACTCACTCACTCACTCACTCACTCACTCACTCTTTCTCTAACACACACACACAGACACACACAGACACACACACACACACACACACACACACACACACATGCACACAGTCTCTCTGCTTTCATACATGCATTCACTCACACATGCAGACAGAAACACACACACACGATTAATCACTCTCTCTCTCTTATTCTCATACACACAGTCTTTCACAACTCCTTTCTTTTGTTTTCTTTTTTTTTATTTTTTATTTTACACATATTAAACAACAAAAGCGCGGCTTAGTGAGTGTAAAATAATGTCTCGCTCACTCTCACTTTCACTGACATGGATGTATACACTTACACACAAACCCACATAGATATACCTTTTTTTTTTGTTGTCTTCTTTTTTTCACATTTTACACTCGCTAAACAGCAAAAGCGCTGTTTAGCCAGCATAAAATAATGGTGGCCATTTTGTTTTCTGAGTTCGAGCTCCATAGCAGCTTGATATTCTACCATGAAGTGGAGGACTCATTTTTCAGTGGGCATTACTTGTACATTAATACCCTGCTGGAGAACGCTTGTTCTCCAATCATGGTACTGATGTACAGTAATCCCAGTCTCTAAAAGCTGTTATACAAGTGACTTTCTAAGTTTGCAGGAGTAATAATGAAAATCTGTCTCTGATTTTGTCCCACCATTAATTTTGGCTTTGTCATGCTTTATTCCACTACCAGGATGAAAGGTATGGTGAATATTCTGTGCCTTTGTCCCTCATAAATTACAAAATGTAGCGGGCATTGAAAAATGCCTGAAATTCTCATTATATGTGAAAGAAATTCTGTGGTACTAGCTTGTCAGTACAGTGGGTTAATGCAAAGCCTTCTTGTGATAAAGGTACAGGATTCAAATCTTTCCTCGCCCTATCAACTTTACATATTTTGTTTTAAAAGTCTTTTTTTTTTTTACATTATATCCCTTGTGTTTAGTGGTGATGCAGAGAACAAGTAACCTTGGTGGTAGGGTACAGGGATAATATCTCATTTAGTCCCTTTAAGGCAAACTGCTTATATCCATGGTGACTAGTGGTTCCCTGCACCATGTTTTTTTGTTTTCATTTTTTTTAACAAAGTGCCTTTAAGGCATACTATATAGAGTTCCATGATATCAAGCGTTTCTCCCTGGTCCTCATCTTCAGAGTCCTCCCTGATGTCTAGTGGTTACCCCTACCCATGTTATGTTTAAGTGCCATTAAGATATGAGATGTAAAAGTTCTCCCATATGTCTAGTGACACCCCCCCATCCAATGTTGTTAGTAAATTATGTTAAAGAACTATAATAAAGGTCCTCCCACAACCCTTGTTATGTTTAAGTGCTGTTAAGACACGAGGTGCAAATATTCTCCCTGGTGTCTAGTGTTCCCCCTGAGCTATGTTATGTATAAGTGTCTTTAAGACATGATAAAGGTTATCACAAGTGTTCCCCCAACCAACTTCTTTAGAGTTATCCCTCATGGCTAGTGGTCCCCCCCCCTTGACCTCTGCATTTATAGTTAGCATTGGTGGCTTGCAGTCTCCCTCTCCCATGTCTTTACACTAATCCTTGATGACTAGTAGTCCCCTGACCAATGTTGCAGGTTTTGCTTGTTAGTCTAGGGGTGTGTAGAAGTTTGACATCCACCCCAACCCCCCTTCACATTCACTCTCACATATACACACACACACATTCGTTTCATGCACACACACACACACACACACACACACACACACACACACACACACACACACACACACACACACACACACACACAATGCCCACACCCTCACACATTCATTCCACACACACACACACACACACACACACACACACACACACACACACACACACACACACACACACACACACACACACACACACACACAACATATACCTAACCTGCGCCCTCACTAAGCCCTCCTACTGCGACCTCCCATGCAGACAATGACACATGCACTACAGCCTCTAACATACACACACTGACACACCTGCTAACATTAACTAACCACTAAATGCCCCAGTATTTACCTCTGCTGCATTGGATGGACATGAATTTATGGCCACGATCATTACCATAAGTAGCCAGGATCCATTCAGCCACATTGATGTGTTGCTACTGGGAGGTGTGGGGGAGAGCACATATCTAAATAGCATATGTGTCTCCCTTTGAATACCTCATTAGCATACAATATTACCACAGTGACAGTCCACCATGGTACTGCATGTCTTCATGCTAAACCACTGTAGTAGGTTTGACTCTGAATTCCAAAAAGATACCAGGAGGTGTACATCTTGTGATATCTTTTCTGAATTAAAGATGCCGTGTTGTCATTTCAGCATCACCAGTACATAATTAATGAAGGTGCTTAGGTAATTACATGATTTTCACATTTCCTTTTTTGTTTTGTAAAGTTTCTTATCATTGCATAATCCCAAACTGCTCCCACTCCTGTTTGAATGCTGTATTTTTTCTGTTGATTTTAATTATATTTTATAATTTTATTAACAAAGGAATCCAATAGAGCATATTTTTAAAGAGGACAGAAAAGACAGCACAATAACACTAACATCACGCACCTGTTAATGAAGACCACAATCATGATCTTGAAAAATGTATGACTTAAAAGGGCCAAAAGGTAACATATTATATACATAGATAGATACATAGATAGATACAAACCAAAGGGTGAAAAGGTCACACAGACATGCCATTCAGTAAAAACTGCAAGAAAAGTCCAGCCAAAGTAGAGTTTTCACTGTGTGATACCTTAAACCTCTTGTAATGGAGGTCAATGGAATATATGCAAATGACCTCTAAAGGACATCAACTGTTTCAGATTCATGACTTATGAATGCCCATGAATGTTTTACTTTTTATGTCTTTGTGGTTACAAACCCCACTAGCTCTGGACATACATGTTTTAGCCTTTTTATTGACCTCATCAACACAGCATAAGTGAATGGCTTAGCTATACTTCAGAACCACAGGGTGTTTAAACCCAGCTGATGGCTATTAACATTAAGATGCCCGTAAAATATAACAACTAATATCCAAGCCAAAGATGTACAGCTAGTGCGGTTTAACTTTATTTGCCTTAATGTAACCAATGATATTTCATTCACTCTCCTCAAAACAGTTCTTTTGTATTTACTTTGTTGTCAGATCCCACCAGCACTATATATAAAAGACCATGCCTTTCAATTTTGAAATAACAGCTGTAGAGTCCAGAGTCTGATTAAAAGGACTTTTAGTTAAATTCTTCAAATGCAGGATAATACAATACAGTCAAAAATCTATATACAGTCTATTTACTATCCCTAGTTATAAAGGGGAGAGATACCCGAATCATACTTTGTCAGCAGCAATTTACAGAAAAGGTGGGTGGAGTAGGCATAAGGGGAAGACATACATTAAAGAGTAAAGATAAATAGAGGTGCAGTGGCAAACTCTAGAAGGGGGATGCATGAAATACATAAGGCAAACATAGGGCTGACTATAGGCTGGCAACAGTGTGGGGTAAAGTTAGCATGGCAACTGTTGACTGCCACAGAGCGATCTTATTGGGACGCAAGCAATGGAGGCCCTTTGTTTGGGTGGTGGTAGTATGAATTGCTCTCTGGTCTTGTGATTCAATGTCAGGGGCTATCTAGTGTAGCAAATCCATGATTTGATGCAAAAGAGACTGACGTCTGGGTATGTCAACGCCCAGTCAGCCACTAACTCCACCAATCACACCAGCTCTCTCAGAGCAGGAGCAGACAAATGCAGGAAGATAATAGCCTGGGAACAGTCATAACCTCCACATGCTGGGCACTGCTGCTCCTTTCACTCACCACAGCTGTAACTGGCCAGAGCAGTGGCAGGTGGCAGCTGACAAGCCTACAGCTTGGTGTTACCATCATGACCTGCAAAAGGGAGTCACAAATAGAAGGTTGCAATTACTGATGATGTTAAACATGCAGCACAAAATATATAGTGGTAAGAGTCATATGTGTCCCATTATCATGTCCAGCAGTAGTCTCCTCTCACTCTACCCATGGTCAAAGGCAAAAGGGGCGTGCCAGCCATCAGACACAGGTGTAGGTGAAATGCAGATAGTAGTACAAAGGCACAGCTCTGCATGAATCTGAAAACAAGAGAAGTCTCTGACAGTACCCACAGCCAGTGAAATTAATTACATAATCTCATGCAGTTAAGCTGAAGCCTGGGATGCTAACATTAGGCTATGAAATTAGCTATACTACCACATGATTGTGCAGTAAGTCAGATGTCTGTGATCACATTTTATGGGCGAGACGAGCTTTACTCTCACAAGTATGTGCAATGATTCTGAGGTACGAAATAGTGGACACAACCCCGCACCTGTATAAGCAGGTGCCCTGGCTCACAAAAATCACAGTGCTATAACAATATTGCAGCCAGTAACACTGCTCAGTGAGTGCATGCAGACATCCACATCTGCAAAACTATTAAATCCTGATGTCTTTTGGGGAACCATATTTTATTAGGAATATTGCTTTCAAAGGTAGAACACATTTAAAACAACATTACGAGATGCAATAGAAATAGCAGACCTTTGCAATAGCATTTGAGGAATGCTTTCCTTACTTGCTCTTGCCAGAACAATAGATCACTGGGGCTGTGATGCCACAGGGCATTGTTCCCATAGCTGCATTATTCAGTGGTTTGGAAGATGCCCACCACTTTAGAGAATTACTGTACCATGTTGTAGCAGGCACCCTCATTATGAAATAGACCCACATACAGTTCCGGCAGAACCTCCTTGAACTGGAACATCACCTTTCCTTTTTTATACAACAGGAAGGTGCTGTACATGCAGCACTAGCAGTAACAGATACCACCATGAATCTCCAGCCATACAAATTAAACAAAATGGCAGGCTGTGATTCATGGTTTATATGTGACTTTGACTCACATTGCATGTCATGTGTACATATACAGCCTGCATGAATACATAGGCATGCAACTATGCCAGCAGCATGCTGCAGACTGTACCTATGTCATATACCAGTAATACTCATCAGTGAGGCATATTGATTTACAGACATTGGGAGAATGTGGTCTCCTTATCAGATATATATGCTGCAAACTGTTTTTATTTGTGACTTAGCTGTTGAGCTGCCATTTTATACACCTAAATGCACATATTTGGAACATAAACAGTAAGTGAGCAGATTGAAGCCTTTCCTGGGAGCACAAATTCAGCATTTCCATATGAGAGAGCTCAGAGGAAATACACAGTGTTCTACAGTATGGTGGTAAGATGTAGTTCACCAGTGCCATAGATACTTTAGTTCTTGCCCAGAAATAGGGTATGATAAAATTAGTATTATTATAGTTCATAGGTAGTTTATTGGTATGTAGTCCAGGAGATGGTCAAGTGGCCTAGTCCACTTTGCCAAAGCACTACCAAGTTAAGTGACTTGCTCAGAGTATACTGTTAAAAGTAAAAGATCTGGGAGTCAAATGCTTGTTTGCAGCTCATAGTCTTCATCCTCTGTGCTTCTTAGAATACTGTTCAGTGCAATGGTTGCTTTCAGCTTTTCCTGCATGTACACATGGCATAACTGATATAAAGGGTTCCTATCACAAAATTGAACAGGCTGAAGATCAAATGGCTTTAACACCGGAAATGCCATTCATTGATGTGTTTTTGTGAGATTGCAGTATGGTGAAGATTGTAAAAATTGCCCTTTCCTCACTGTTGTGCGATCTCGGAGTTTAGCGGGGGTGGGGGGTGGGGGTAGGGGGTGCAGCACCCCAGAAAAGTGACTTCGAGTCACAGCATTTTAGATGTTTATGCTGTTCGCTCTCCGATCTTTTTGGTCTCATAATATAGACCCAATGTAAATGTTTCTGTCTGTCTAGCTATCAATCTATCTTTCTATCTATCTTCCTATCCATCTCTCCATCTGTTTGTCTGTCTATTTCTATATCTTGATCAATTGATCTCTCTCTTTCTCTCTCTACCTATCTGTTTATTTATTACGTGATCAATTAATCTTTCTCTTGATTAACCTATCTTTCTATATATCTATCAATCTATGTCTCTATCTATATATCGAATCTATCTTTTGATAAATCTATCTATCTTTTGATAAATCTATCTTTCTATCTATCTATCTTTCTATCTATCTATCTATCTATCTATCTATCTATCTATCTATCTATCTATCATCTATCTGTCTTTCTATCTATTTGTGGCCATTTATCTATCTCTTGATCAACTGATCTACCTACCTTTTAATTGATTGATTGATCTTTTTATCTATTTATCTATCTCTCCATCTATCTTCTGTTTATCTATCACTTTCTTGATCAGTCTATCTGTCTATCTACTCTAATCTATCTTATGATCAATCTGTCTTTATATTTTTCTATATTTTGATTGATCTATCTGTCTGTCTATCTTTCTATCTAGCTATGTGTCTATCTATTTATCTGTCTGTCCATCTATAAGTCGGTTTATCTGTCGGTCTATCTATTTTTCTGTCTACCTGTCTTAATATGTATCTGTCTCTCAGTTGATCTATCTGTCTTTTGATTGATTGATCGATTTATCTATCTACATATTTATTTATCTCTTGATCTGTCTGTCAAATCTATCTTTCTCTTTACCTATCTGTCTACCTATCCATTTTGTGATCAGTCTGTCTTTCTGTCTTTCTATCTCTCAGTCTATCTACATATCTATCTATCTATCTGGCATCTATCTGTCCATCTGTCTTTCTGTTTATATATCGATCTCTTGATCTGTCTATCTCTTGAATGATCAGTCTATCTGTCTATGCTAATCTATCTTATGAGCAATCTATCTCTCTTTATATCTTTCTATCTCTTGATTGATCTATCTGTCTGCCTATCTATCTATCTATCTATCTATCTATCTATCTATCTATCTATCTATCTATCTATCTATCTATCTATCTGTTCATCTATAAGTCAGCCTATCTGCCTGTTTATCTATCTATTTTTCTGTCTACCTGTCTTAATATGTATCTGACTCTCAATTTATCCATCTGTCTTTTGATTGATTGATCTTTTTATCTATCTGTCTCTTGATCTGTCTATCAAATCTATCTCTCTTTACCTGTGTATTTATCTACCTATCTTGTGATCAATCTGTTTTTCTATCTTTCTGTCTCTCAATATGTCTATCATCTATCTATCTATCTATCTATCTATCTATCTATCTATCTATCTATCTATATCTATCTGTCTGTCTGTCTTTCTTTCTTTAACTGCCTACCCATCTTCCACTCTGTCTGACTTAAACACATAACTCTTAACTTCTTTGCCCTTGATGTCTGAAGAAAGCTAAATATAGTGGAGGGAGGGCAGATCAAAGGTCCATAATGTGAAAGATGTTTAAATATTATCTTAATTCCCTGAAAAAGTTAATAGAGCAACAGGATTTCAATCAAAATATATTTTATTTTTATTTCACATTTGTTAACTGGGTTAGTCCAACTGAGTTTGAAAACAAACCCATTTTCAGTGGAGACCTGAGAGGAAAAGCCCCAGCAAACATAAGTAAAGATAAAGTGACAATCTACAAATATTAAATAACAATCACAATACAAAAAAAAATTGTAAACAGAAAAGGTTATTAGCTATTTGCATTGCATTGATAGTAAGCAACCCATTTCCAGTGGAGACCCAAGGGGAAAGAGCCCTAGTAAACATAAGCAAAGGTAAACATGCAGGACAAGAACTATTAAAAACAACAATGCAAATATGAAATTAATTATAAAGAGAAAAACAAAAGAAAAAAATATGAACAATCTTACCAACGAGATGACTGAAACGTTTTGTCTATAATTATTGGCTGACTGTAATCTTCAGTGATTTACCAGAAAAAAAATCAAACATTTTATGTGAGACAGGGTAGAAATATGAAGTAAAATCAGGGCATGTTACAGAATTAGGGATGGTAGTAAGGTATTTTTATACATATGGTATGTGCATATGGATAAGGTATGTGTATATGAATATGGTATATGAATATGGCTATGGTATGTGTGTATATGGCAATGGGACAACTGTAGTGAATGCTCACACAAGGAATGCCTCTCTGCATAGCTTGGTAACCACTATTATCTATGACTCTTCATTGGGACTCTAGCCATACTGTCTAAGACCACCCTTAATCTATACAGCCCACTGGAACTCTGTGTGTTTTCTACCTTAGCTGTATATGTGCATATTTATCTGTACCATTGCCCTTGTTTATCACTGGGGTACCTTGATGGCCATAACATATTTATGGATTCTAATGCACTCCTATCCTCATACATCGCTGTAATGTGTATATTCAAGCCAGTCTAATGTTTGACATTTGTAGCCTACTCTTACCAGAATTTACTGATGTGCAGCTATGATCTTCTTTATTCATAGGTGTATTCATGTCTTCTGCAGGGATAGAAGGCAGAGGTTAGACAACTTCAACTAGCTTAAAAAAGATTTAATTTTACAGGCCTTCAGGTCCTATGGATGTCAGCTGGATGGTACCTGTTGGAGTGAGGGAGATCTCATCAAACTCTGTAAGACTATACGTGGGTCCTAGTTGTCCGTGACATCAATGCTGTAGGTGAGAACAATTGAGTGAGAAGAATCGCACAACACAGCAATGTTAGAAACATGAAAGGTAAGATACTTTGGTTATCAAACAAGGCACACATCATAGTGGCTGGACAGGTGAGCAACTATAGAGGGCACCTCCTAATGAAAGTATCATGGATAATGAGGCTTTCTTAGCATCCTTGCATGGAGTGGATCAGGGCACAGGTATACTACCTGGAAGATAGTGGACACAAATTCTGGGAATAGTAACATACTGTGAACCTTACAGACAGAACTATCATGTTAGTATCCCAATCAAAATAGCTACACAAAAAGACTATACATTCTGACCATAGGGAAAACACAAATATGACTGCATATGTTCCCCATAGGTACACCGGGTGTTCATGCACAGAGTAATACCAGCAAAGGTATGTGCTTGCATGTGGAACAGTGGCATGGATGAGGAATGAATTCTACCAATGCCACCTATAAAGTCACAGATTAATAGCATCACTTAGACTAAGATGAAGAAAACCTTCTAGCTAGCACCAGAGGGATGATCTACTGAGTCACAACACTGGTTCCTTGCAGGTTAAAATAAAGGTTCACACAAGTCTAACTCAATAATCAATTTAGAAAAATGCAACCTGGCCCCAATAACTTAAAGGGAATATACACTAATGCTCTGGGTATGAACTTTCAATATCCACCCCCAGATTAGAATACTTACAATCCTAACACCTCTAGGTCCCCTTTACATCACTCTCTTTGTCAACCCTGTGAACCACAGTGTCTTCCAGCACACCTTAACCAAATTATTGTTTTTATACCCACACTTTCCAAATAAGTTTGGTAGAATTATTCAACTTCCCCAATGTTTTTATTGGGCACTGTAGTACTGCCACATCAGTAGACTGGCCAGGGCACTACAGCTACCTGCTGGTCTTAATTAAATCAAATTTGAGATCCCACTCTAAGTGGAGAGGAGCCACAGCTTAGTAACCGGACAGTGATAAATGATATCCCATCTTCTGATAATAAATAGCAATAATGCACATATAGTAAGGCCAAATGAACCTAACAGTGAATAAGTAAACTGCTTAAACAATAAGACTACCTGTCTGTCTGAAATCTTCTTCACCAGATTGTCCTCTGCTTTTCTACACATGCCTACAGTAATCTGTTCTAGTTGACTTTTCTGCAATTGAAGCTTTTGGAGCTACTTTGGCTTCTGCTCACACATCCTTATTTCTTAGTCTGTCCCACAATGTGCATCCTACCACCCATCTCAGGCACTTCATCTCTACCACGTTAACTTCCTCAACTTCTCTGTCTTTACTGCCAAGGTTTCTGTACAATATAGTAGTACTGCTTGCACCACTGTTTTGTACACCCTATGTCTTACCTTCTTTGACATTCTTCTGCCATACACCACCTCTGACAATCTTGTGCCATTTGGATGCAGTACCACTTATTCTAGCCTTTGACCTCATTCAGATTTCCCTTCTCTTCCACCACCTCTCCCACATTCTTGAGGCAGTTAACCTGTTCCACTATTTTCTCTTGTATCTCAATTCTCAGCTTTTTCTGATTTGCCCATTTGCTGCCATGACAACTATCTTATCTGTAACTCAGCCTCAGCTCATTTACATTCTATTCTCCTTTCCTTTGCTGAGGTTGTTGCTCAGAGTCTGCCTGTGATGTCATATCATCTGCACACAGCAACCTTGTTGATCTGTCCCCTCTTACCTGTTTGCTAATGTAGTCCATCATCACTATGTACAGCGATGGGCTCAGAGCTGAACACTGATGAACTCCCACTCCCACTGGGACAATGAACACTGTCATTGGGCTCTTGTACATAGCCTATACTAATTTTACCAATGTTTCTGGGACTTTGACCCATACCAGGACTGCCCAAATCAGCTTTTTTGGGACCTTGTCATATACATTTCCAAGTCTGTCAGTACCCAGTTGGACTCTTTCCTCATCTGTAGCTTCTTTTCAACTATCTTACTCATTGCAAACATCAAGTCCATTGTGCTGCATCCTGGTCAAAGTCTGACCTTCTCTCATCTTACTTGTCAGTATTCTGCATATTCATTTAAAAACATCTTCTCCAGAACTTTAAAGGTGTCACAGGAGTCCGATACCTGTCTACTGCCCACAGCTGCAAATGTCCGCTTTATTTTTGAATGCACTGGCATTAATATGCTTATTCTCCTCTCATCTAGGATATGTGCTTCCCTCCATACTGTCATGAGTACCCTCAGAAGCCATTTCTCCCATATCTCACCTAACATCTTTGCCATATCTGATGTGACCTCACCTGAACCTGCAGCTTTCTGTGACTTCATTTTTCTTAGTTTTGTTCTTATTTCTGCCATGGTGAGCTCCTCCTCTTCTTTCAGCACAAGCTGTGTCTGTGGAATTACAGCTTCTGTGTTTTTTTTTTCATTCAGAAACTGCTGGAAGTACTCCTATCTGCCTTTGATGTCCTGTGGGAGTGGTGAACAAGTTGATGCTAGCATCTCTTATATAAGGTGTCGATCTTCTTTATCTTTATGTCTTTGCCTTGCAACATGATAGAGGCTCTTTGTGCCACCTACTGAGTAACTTCCAGAAGCTGGTAAAGTGCCTCTGATGCCTTGTTCTTTACAATTGCAAATCCTCTCTTAGCTTCTTTGTTAGCCAACCAGTATTCCTTCTTAGTCTGGTCTGTCTTTTCTATATCCCACTTTTTCTTGCACTCCTTCTTTTTTTGGGTGACCTTCTGTATTTCTGAATTCCATGACCAGCTTTCCTTATATACCTTATTCCATACCTGGCTCAGCCAATATCTGTTCTTTAGTTCTTGCACATGCGTTTGTGAGGCACTATCATTCTTCAACTCCATCTATTTGCTCTTCTTTCTGATGTGCTGGAGCCCTGAGGAATTCCTTGAATTGTTGTGCTTTCTCTGCAATCAACTTTCAGGTCTTCAGCCTGGTCTGTGTTGGTAACCAGTGGCTTATGCTACGGGCTGACTGTTTCACTGAGGATGACTTTGTTTCACCGAGGATGACTTTGAAATCGCTGATTCTACCTCACTACTCTTTCCTTACTAGGAGGAAGTTGACATGAGTTGCATGTTGGCCACTCTTGTATGTGATCTTATTACTGTCTCTCTTGCTGAACCATGTATTGGGCACCATCAAACCATTTGCCAGACAGAAGTCTAGAATGCCTCTCCATCTTTTTTCCTAGCCACCAATGTAGACCAATGGCAGTCCTCATATCTTGTACTTTCTGTTCCTATATATGTATTCAGGTCACCCATTATCAACACTGACTCCTGTTGTCCTGCTTTATCTTGTAGGTCCTACAGCTGCTATCTGAATGCTGTCTTCTTCTCATTGTCACAACCCTGTATAGACTGAGATTATGAATAGTGGCCTATCCTTACACTGGAATCTCATTGCTATGAGTCTGTCATTAATTCTGATGACATCTGTCTTCTGCAGACTCACTCTCACCACAATTCCCACCCCCTAGTCTGTCCTCCTGAGTAGTAGACCCTTTTGCTATGGTTCCCTTCTATATTGTCTTCTGGATACATAGGACGTCCAGCCTCCTCCTTGTTATCGTGTCACTTACTTCCAAGCTACATCCGTTTAGTGAGACTACATTGAGAGTAGCAATTCTTAGTTCATGTTTGGCCCAGCTTTCACTCAACAGAGCTACCCTAGGTAAGCTGGAGAACTAGACACTGGCTAGCCAGTAGCTTATTGACCCAGGGCTGCTGGATGTTATGGCAGGCACACACTGGCAACCCCCTCCCACCATTAGCATGGGTCCCTAGCCCCGGTCCTATGTGCATTTAACAACATTGGTGAACATGACTAGGTCCTCTAGAGCCATATTTTATACTGTCAAGTGGCTAGCCCTGCCGCAGTGCGCAGTCTGTGATCCCTATTCTCCTGTCTTGAGGATACTGTGCACAACAGTAGATGCCCAAAGCAGTGCATCTGTATTACTCTACCTTGTATAGGGCACCGTCTAGAGTCTGTGCTGCTGCCCAAAACTCTATTTTTCAGTGAATTTCAGATGGAAACACTCAGCATGTTTTTGGAAGGTGGAAGGAACCCCACAAAGACACAGGGAGAACATGCAAACTCCATACAGGTATTGTCTAGAGGCTGGAATTAAACCTTGTACCTTGTGCATGGAAAGTGAAGACCTTATGGGAACTGGTCTCTTTGCATGAGCTAAAACCCCAATACCCCTTATATCAGCAGGTGGTTCCAAGAAGGACCCACTAGCTATTTTTGTCATGCAAAAATTAAAACTTTTCATCACAAATTTTTCCACCATCTTAAAAGAGTCGTGGGACTTCCTCAGCAAAATTAGTGAGTTACAATATCAGGCAAAAGATATTTTGGTCAGAGCAGATATCAAGGACTTGATTACCGTTATTCCACAATCTACTAGCCTCAAATGGCTTGGTGACATTGTCTCTACTAACACACCGATGGGTCTAAGTAGCAACTTTTTATATTACAGAATGAATATTTTAAGCAATCCTCTGGAGTGACAGTGGGGTGGCCTGCTCTCCAACTGTCAGCAATCTGGATTTATGCCCCTGGGACAACTTATTTCTCATGAGCAGTGAGCTCTGGCCCTTTACTGGATTATATTTTTGACTCTTGGACAATATTTTCATTGTTTGGAGTGGTGACTTGACCAGACTTAAGCGATTTTTTTCCGTAGCTTGGCTCTACTACTTTGTTTCTGGAATTTACTTTTAATATTCAAAATGTGAGTATTTCTTTCCTTGATGTATATTTATAAATGAATTTGGCTAAGTGTCATTATGAGTCTAACAAATACAGTAAGCACACTTTTCCAACATTACATTTTCATAACACTCACTCTTTTAAACCAAAAGGGTAGTACTAAGGGACAATTCATTCATCTTTCCAGAACTGCATCAAAGGATAAAAATTGTGAAAGGAATGTATTTGGCTGAAGAATATGTTTCGTGATCATGCTTACCCCATCAACCTATTGGAGGAAATCACTGATTTTATTTGATCAAGTAGACTGGATCATTAAGCATCCAACTTGAGAAAACCTTTATCCAACACCCCAAGACAAGACTTCTGTTTGACTATACGTTATCTATGGTCTTGCATCATTCCTTGGATTTTGGTGGCATATGCTCCATTGTTATGAACAAGAGATCCAGTGTATCTGATATTCCTCCTGGTTTTAATAAATGTGGTACCACACTATCTTATGTATACAAGTTGTTGAACAACATTGGTGTCTCCTTTGAGCACAGGATGGCCACTTCATCTGCTTATGGCCACATGAGCAAGTATGGTGCATGCAACCAGTGTTGTTACAGCTTTGAGGGGCTGCATTATTCTGAACGATTCCTTCCCAGGGCAGATATACTTGCAACTCCACTTGGATGGTCTTTTTGGCTCTTTGTTCTGCATATTCTTGTTTTGTATTGGAAAAAAAAAACGGAGAAAAGACCTAATAAAAGTCTATGAACATTTACATCCCATTAAAACTGGGGAGGAAAATAATGCTTTATTTAGACACTCATGCTCTTGTAAGGATTTTAAAAATTTTACTTTTTTGTTTTAGAAAACATCCTCCAGGACAGCTGGGGGGGTTGGCAAACTAGCTTCCTTTATAGGAAATTGTGGCAAATCTTTTAAAATGTTGATGTTTTTACTTGCTTGAATGAATATATTTCTGTTGCACATATTTTAAAGAGAAGGTCAGATACGTTGAAGAATTAACACTTCCTATCACATATATCCTTTTATCATATTTAAGCTCATTTTATAATTTATTCTGATGAAGTTCTTGTAATAGTAACAAAAAGATTAAAGCAATAAATTCTGTGAAGTACTTCTTGCAGAGTGCTCCTTTTTATTTGTTTTTTATTTTGGTATATTCGACTTAGTCTTTGGTTTGTTTGTGCTGATAATTGCTGATGCTAATGATGATGATAAATGCTGATGATAAGTGCTGATTGCGTGTAACCTCAAACATACTAGGGACATAAGGGGAGTGACACAAAATCCTTATACTGTTTATAACTTTAGATATGGGGAATACTAGTGTGCCTGTACTTTCTATGTGGCCCTGGGGAATGTCATTGTGCAGGAAACAGCGATGCAGGTTACTTGTATGACAGATATGGGAATCAGGGGCACTGCCATTATGCTGTGCAGACACATTGATTATTAGCACCTTTTTTTAATTTCTCCAAGTCTTTTGGGTTTCTAATACCATGACATGAATGGACCCCATTCCTAAGTCAAAGTACAATTAAAGTTCATAAAATTAGTGTTGTTTCAATCTTTGATGTCAGCCTGAAGTGCTCTATGCAGCGCATACAATGTGCCCAGTAATGACTCCTTCTGCAGTTCCTACAGGGTTACATGTATTAGTAACATATCTAAATATGATTGTAGATTATTTTTTATAAGACCCGTTCCTCCTACTACTACTGGAACTGTCTGGGTATCTTTCTTCCACATTGCTATCATTTCTGCCTCTATATACTGGGGTTTTATGACTTTGTATCCCTCTGTACGCAAGACACAATAGTCAATGGGTGTGGCGATTTCAGTGATCAATGCTATTTTTGTCTTCTTTTCATGGACCACTATATCCAGTTTTCTAGAACCTATCTTTTGAACTGTTGGTAATGGGTGATCCCATGTGATGCAGACTTCATCATTTTCTGTGATGCTTTGTGGCTCATGTTTATAGTGTTTTTCATCCACTTCACTGCCATAATGTTTGCACAATCCCCAGTGCAACAATCTTGCCACATTATTATGCCTTTCAGTATACAGTCTTTCTGCCATTAGTATATCACAACCAGCAATGAGATGTGCAACTGTGTCCAATTCTGTTTTACAAAACCTACATTTGTCTGTTTCTCCCACATGTTCCAGGGACTTTGTAAACCAATGTGTATGTAGCCCACTATCTTGGGCTGCCAATATTAACCTTTCATCTCCTTAACCATTCCTGCATTCAATCCTAATCAACATGAAGTTCTTCCAGAAGTTTTCTATACCTGCAACTATATTTATGCATTTTCCACATTTCTTACCTTCTCTTCTAGTCCTTCACCTTATATTCTTTCTTTTGTTTCTTGGCACATTCAGTTGCTGCCTGATTTCTATTTACTTCTGGTTTGATTTCCATTCCTGTTTGACATCGATATGCTTCTGCTAGACTAAGCAGAGAAGTCATCTCAGATTTATTGTCCTCATGTTTCAAAACTTTCACTACATTTGGGTCCTGTGAGGTAAGTGGACATGTGTGCAGTCCCATGACTGCCAATCTATATATGTAATCAATTTCAAGGAGGCCCATCCCTCCTTTGGAATGGGGAATATATAATCTTGGTATGCACTGATTTTTATAAACCATTTGGTGAGCATGAAGCATCCTTCTTGTTTTCCTGTCCAATCTATCCAACACATTTTGGAGCGAGTCAATCAATCAAAAACTAAGTTAGGACAGGAAGAGAAAATTGGTTTATAGCTTGAATTTTGTTCCTAGATGTCAGCATATTTTAAGGATTAATTTAAGTCTTTTAAAAGATTCCTTACTAAGGTTTATTCACATTTGTTCATGTTTTATTGTTGATCCTTCATCAGTTCCCAAATATGTATACACTCCTTCTTGCTCAAGTTCTTTTATATCACATTCCTGTCCCAAACTGATATTTCTTGGTGCTACAGTTTTCCTTCTTTAAAGGTTGCTTTTGCTCATTTATCAAGCCCAAATGACATTCTTATATCCAACAACAGCCTGGCCAAACAGTTCAAATGAACTTTAATAAACAAAACTCGACACTGATTAAAAATAATAATATGATAAGCACTTTTGTTTGATAACGATCAAACTTCATCAGATAAAAAAAATAAAAATAATGTTCCTCCTTTTATAAATTTAAGGAAACACGTGGAATCCATGGATACAAAATAACCAATCCACTTGAAAGAATGTATCCAGATACAAAATGGTCTTAAAGTCACAGCAACCTAGAATTACTAGTAACATCACCCATTCAAATGTTCATGTGTTCATTTGTTTTATCAAACATCTGACTTTTTGGGTTTTGTTTACCTTCTGCAGTCTATTTCTTTAATTGATCTTAATATGTCTATCTATTTCTATTACATTTTGTATTTATTTATTTAACATTTGTTTACCAGGGAAGTCTGACTGGACACAGGTCCTTTATCAGCAGAAGCCTGGGGAGAAAAGTTCCAATTAAGCAAAATTACAAGTTTGAGTTACAGTTACCGGTAATATAAGACATACACAGAGACACAAAGTTTATATACACTGCAAAAGAAAAAGGGTTGTCTGCAAGCAAGTTCAAAGTCTCAAACATAAAAGTTACAAAAAGATAAATATAAAATGTCTTAGATAAACATGTACAATAGACATCACTGTATGAGTATGTACATATGTGTATGTCATTTGTCATGCTTGGTAATAAACAGAGACTCCTGAGAGAAGGAGTGGACAGATGCCTCAGGATTTATTGGGAGGGCAATGAAATACAAAGTTAGTTAGAGATGTAGAGTTCAGAAGTCGGAGGTCTGTCCAGAGCAGTTACAAGAACAGAGCCAGGAGTCTTTCAGGTGTAGTTTTAGGAGTTTTTAAAACTGTGTTAAAGAGCAGCAGGTAGTAATTTGGGTGGGCAGTTTGTTCCATATGTTAGGGATGTAGTTTGAGAAGAGTGATTCTCTGAAAATCAAGAAACTCTTCTCTTAGTTAATTTTCCTCTGAACTGAGGGCACATTTTTTGTTTTCCATTTCCTGCAGGCATTCTACAGAAAGTTCTATAGCATCTTCCTGTGGCACATTCTCTTCAATTTCACCCTGTGACATCTGGAAACTCACTGGCCTATCACTCCTCAACATTGACTATACCAGAGTTTCCACAGTTTCCTGTTCTTTCCCTTGCTGTCCAGCTTCAGGTGAAGATTTATACTGGTTTCCTTTGGAAGGCTCCAAAATATCTTCAAGTGGCATCTGACTAATTGCTTCCATTCCACTGGTTTCCCCTTAATTTGGATGTCCATTGCTCTATCCTGTTGTGCTTTCTGAATTAGATTTTGTGCACTGAATCCTTCACTTCATAGGTACTCCATAATATCAGTTTCTATTTCTTTAACTTCTCTATTACTAATCTCCTTTTCTACTGTTCCTCTTTGTCTTCTTATGTTTTTGTATTGTAAAGTTTTCCATGTCAGAATTCCTTTGTCTGTATTTCTCTTCAAATAGCTTTGGTGCTGCTCTTTTTGCATTGATTAGTTTTGCTTTCTCATTTGCATAGATATTACACCATAGATCTCTTTTTCCTTCCCATGTTCATATTTCTTCAGATGTCTCCTGATCTTCCTGTTTCTCCTTACTTTGGTGACTTGTTCCATCATGCTGTAATGTAGCCTGTGTTAGACCTTCTACACCAAATCCTTCACTTCACAGGCATTCCATAATTTAAACTTCTATTTTTTTAACTTTTACTTTAGTAATCTTCTTTTCTACATTCCCTGTTTGTGATATTATTTTTATTGTGCAATTTTCTCTATCTGGATGCATTTGCCTGTATTTCTCTTTTAATATATTTGGGGCTGCCTTCTTTATAATAATTCATTTGGCTTTCACCTTTGCATAAATATTGTACCATATCAAATCTCTCTTTCTTTCCCATTTCCATATTTCTTTTTTATACTTTTCAATAATCTCTAGGCTTTGCTGTTTATATTTTTTCATTTCCGCAGATGCTTCTTTTTCCAAACTGATTAAAGTTACATAGTCTACATACTGTTTTTTCACAAATCTGTTGTATTAATGAACACATTTTTTTTATTTGAAGCATTTGGCAGTTTTTTCTTGTGGAAGTATTTTCCTTTTCTCTAAATTCTCTCTTAATCTTTTGGTAAATCTTGTGTCTAGAAATTCTGGGCTTTTTGCATAATATTAACAATACATCATTTCTTTCTTATCCTCAATAGTCTACTCTATCATCTTTATGGCTCTTCTTTGGGCTATCAGTTTTTGTTAGTTTTGTAGACTGCTACTTTCTTCTACAAGAAGGGGGCCATCCCACCCTGGGCCTGGCCTGGCCCCATTGTAGGAATGTTTCCGTACTTTGAGGATTCTATACTGTCATTTTTTTCTAGTCCTGGCAGCAATGTGCCTACCAGGATTGGGTACATTTTTATCTTGGGTCTTGTGCACCAAGCTATCTTTTTTCAGTTTTTGACATACTTCTGTCCATGATATATACTATATAAATACAGTCTATATATCAGTGTCGTCTTGGTGAGATTTTTTGAAAAACAGAGTCCACCTCATGAAGGTACTCACCAAGACTTGAGGATGAATTCAGTTTCAGCAATACTACTCTCCTTTGCTTGTTGATTAAGCATGTCTGCATTCAGACCCCCTATATATGGCAGTTGATGGAATAGTAACCTTTTCGATTAATACACTGCTGTCTGTGGACACCATGTGGTGCAGTTATTGCCTCATGTGTTCAATCTATAGCTTCCAGTACTCAGGGTGATGGGTGAAATCATAGAAAGAATGCATGGTGGTGTTTTATCCCTCCACTTTATTATAGAAACAGATACTCTTATTCTTATGTACTCGGAATTTATAAAAAATGTCCAGACAATTTTGTTGACTGATGCGTCTGATATATTCAATGTGTCCCCTGTTGGCCTTTGAAAAGTATCTGTAGATAGTCTTATAACTGCTATACATACTTTGGTATTCACTGGCATAGGAATTCCATGCATTCCTTCAAATCCAGTTTGTGAGCCATATATGTCAGTCTACTTCTGTACGATATATTTGCCCTTGAGGAATAGGTCCATCAGTTGTTCTGTTTGCTAATGGCACATTATTCATTATTCTCTGGCTGTAACATTTTCTGTCATGTCACCTGATGCCACATCATGCTCACAGGTGGAAGCTAGTGGTATCTGTAAGTATCAACTGCTTGCTGTCCTACAGCTACTGCTGCTCCTAGTGTTTTCCCAGTTTCAACACTACATATCTCGGTGAGCTTTTGCCTTTATACTTAGGTGCACCTACTTACATGTAAATAGGCAACTAGATTTTTTCTGTAAGCAGTGGTAGCAGTATACACTGTCCACATGCTGCATTCACATTTCCTTTGTGACCTGTTTATTACAGGCCATCTTTTGCATTGCATTGTGAACTGAGATTGTGTCTCTATATTTACATTTCATGATATAGTTATTTTCATATCTGCTTTCTCAGCATCATTTTGGTTGGTGTCCTACAGTGCTAGCTAATGTTTACTTTAAGTACACTAATGTGCTGTGTAGTATACTTCATTAACATCTATAGGGTGTGGAATTTCACAGCTGTAGAGGCCTACACACAAATTGTATTCCTGAGCATTTTTTGAAAATAAATTTAAAAAATATGATAGATAAATGTTAACATTTTGTGAGCAGTAAAATCTATTGAAACTGCACAAATAGCAATGTTATCAGTACGAAGTATTCTTTACAGTCATGATAGTGCATTCCTAGTCTTTTCATAAATGCTATGTTATAATGCACATAAACCCTAAATTATAATTTTTAAGTTTCATTTTTGTACAACTTAGACATATACTGTCAGAACATTTTTCTTAACCAGACATAAGCTTTCACATGACAGCAAGCAATTCTTCTATGAGTGTGTATTTATTGAGACATTTACAGCAAAATAAAAACATATGCATAATTGTATATTATACAGTGACTGGCCATTAATATTCCATTAATATTCTAAAATGAGCATGCTGATTGGTCAGTCCAATCAGCATGCCTGTTGTAAATCCTAGCATATACCAATGGAAAAAAGTCCGGTCATCCGGACTTTTTTCCATTGGTATATACTGTAATTTTTACTTTTTTTTAGAAAAATAAAAAAAAATCTAAAATCCTGATTCCGGACATACCAGAGAGACAGGACGGAGAAAATACTAGGAAAATCAGGTACATTATTCAAAACTAAAGACACGTACCTGATTTTCCTTATATTTCCTCCATTTTGTCTCCCTTCTGCCCCTAAAAAAAAAAAAAAGGACCAACGGAGACCTTCTTTTCTCCTTTGCTTTCTTTGCACAGCACTGATGTACTGCATAAGCATTGGAGCACAAATCCCATACACATGTGCAGTACATCAGACAAAGCCCCACAATACTGGAAAAAGGTGGAAGGGTAACACAGATGCATTATACAAAGGCATTATTTAAGAAAAGTAAGTTTTTTTTTTCTTAAATAATGTCATTGTATAATATCAGTAACCAACTCCGTGGTGTGGTATATTGAAAATTTACCCACAAATGGCTTTAATTAATCACTCGGGCTTCACCCTTGTGATTAAAACACACCAGCTGTGGGTAAATCTTCAATATACCACACCAACATCACCAGTAATTGCTTAAATAAGCAATATAAATAACTTTGAATATCACTCAAGATGTGAAACTTAAAGTGCAAATATCATTAATTATTTCTTCAACAATATCTAAAGTTTCACCTGATGTCATGTAACAGTTTGTAAGTCACTTTTTAAGTATTACATACATATGGAAATATTGTTTATTTTCATAATCACTAACAACTAGCTATAGATCTGGTACACAGTGCCATAGGTGTGCCCAGGCATACTTTCTGTTTCCATGTTATAGGGAATGGATGTGGGAGCCACACACCAAGTGTCTGACATACCCCTTTCACCTTAAACCTATGCCTGTTCATCACTGGCATCATGATCAGATGTTAAGGTTCCTACATCAGATAGAGGGAGGTCATCAGTGCAAATGACGACAGTGCTTTATCTGTGAATACACCAAACAAGAAAAAAAAAAAAAAAAGAAATGTAATATTTATGCCAGAAATAACTCAACCACACTTGCAAATGTTAAAATTTCAGTGAATAATACACATAACTAATACATGTAAGTATGCCCATACCGTATGTAGGGGGCATCAGTGTACCTCAGTGCCAGATTTACCTAGAAACAATAGTTGATAGAAGAATAAACATTCAAGTAACTATACATTTTAATGGTGGATTCAAGAGATATTTGAAAGGCATACCTGAAGCAGCGATAGTGGCAATCTTCTGGGTCTGTTCCATTTATTCCCCAACATCCAGCACCATGCTGTGAAACTCTTCTATGCTGTCTGGATCTGTGATGGTTGAGAGGACCTCCTCCAAGTGACTGGTGGTTTGGTAGATGTTTCACCACCAGTAGTCCTCTGCTGCCATGCCACAGCCTGTGCTTTGACAGTGGTCTTTTTAATCATGTCACTGGCCCTATGGCAGACCATTTGCTATGCACATACCTGGCCACCAACAGCATTGCCATCATCAACCACTTGCCACCAGACACGGTCATGAAAGGGCTTGTTGGAAGCACTAAAATCAAGAAGATGTCCACCATCATACCTCTCAACTTTACATATTTTCGTAAAATGTCCAGAGTTTTGCCTCATAATTTTGGTCTGTTTTTCATAAAATTGTGGTTTTCTGGCAAATTGTTTATAAATCACTGAAGGTTGAAGTCAGGAAATAATGACAGACAATTGAGTTTCAGACCTCATACCCTTCAGAAAATTCATGCTAATGCAAAACCTGTTATTCTGTCTATTATCTAAGTTTGTAAGAGCAGCATTTAAAAAGTGTCCCTATTTTTGGGCCTTTGTCCCCCCCATTATTTATGGCTTTCTCCAGATTTCTTGTCCTAAGCGGTTGAGAAGTATATCTACCACAGAGATGGAGGACCTGAACTATGACCTCATTCTCAGCATGTATATCATTGTAATCCATTTCTGTGTCTTTTCATGCACAAATTCAATTCTCCATGGTATCCATCATTATGTACAAGCTGGTGCTCACAAGATCTGATTTGGGCACCTATTCTCTGCCATTTTTCTTGAGACCTTTGAAGGGAATATATGTCAGGTGATGGTGAGGGTAGTGGTCCATTTAGAGCACAGAGGCTGTGTGAGGAGGAGTCTCACATTTTTGTGCTACTTCTTTTTTGAAAATCATAGCCAGAGGCTTCTGCAGGGTGGGTATACTAGGTTTCAGTACAAGGGTGAGGCTTGGAATAGTTTAGACAAGACTGTCTTCCATTCTTCTGACATCCCACAAATGGGTGAATAGTGCCGCTGCCATTATGGTGACATATAAAGATGAAAAATGGACCTTCTTAGCTGATGGGAGGATCATTAAAGTTCCCACACACCTTAGTTGTGCAAGTACTACCACAATATGGAAACACACACAAGTCTTCATTACTGCTTTTCTTATGTATAGCCACTGCACAGATTGAAGGAAACTGGAATGTGCATCTGAAGAGACTGCGAAGCCTCAGAGGCACATGCAGAACCAGATGCAGCACTAAGTGACTTGACAGTTACCTAGGGCCCACTGGCTTGTGGGGGAGGGCACTGGGGGTTGCCAAAACATTTATTTCTTAAATTAACAAACAATATGTATGCAGCTTTTCATATTTTTCTTTACGGATGTACTTTGCAACTGCTTGCTTGAACTTGAAACTGAGTACTGCTAGATGAACTTGGAACTACTGAGCTTCTTGGAGCAGAGAACTACTATTGCTGCTGTTGCTGCTTTCCTTTGTGAAGGTGAGGAGTGCTGCTAGAATAGCATTTATTCCAGGTATCAGAGAGGTGTGTGTGTGTGTGTGTGTGTGTGTGTGTGTGTGTGTGTGTGTGTGTGTGTGTGCGTGTGTGCATGTGTGCGTGTGTGTGTCTGTGTTTGTGTGTGCGCGTGTGTGTGTGCGTGTGTGTGTGTGCGTGTGTGTTCGTGTGTGCATGTGTGTGTGTGTGTGTGTGTGTGTGTGTGTGTGTGTGTGTGTGTGTGTGTGTGTGTGTGTGTGCGTGTGTGCATGTATGCGTGTGTGCATGTGTGTGTGTGTGTGTGTGTGTGTGTGTGTGTGTGTGTGTGTGTGTGTGTGTGTAGTGCCTTCATTAGGGATGGCTCAAACCCTTACCCTGGGTACAGGAGATAAGAGCCTTAATCCTCTATACCAACTACCAGACTAGTCAGCAGAGTTGATTGAAATGTGTTGTAAAGGGTAATTTTGTCCTTTATTGGTTTATACATCCTGTTTCACTGCTTAATGGAAATACTGCATGTGTGCATATTCAAGGAATGTGGATTTCAGTACATTTTCAAGGAATGTGAGTTTCAAGGGAAGAGAAGTTTACTGTTGCTAATGATAAGTCTTTCATGATGTGCAACTGTTTTGTTTAGCAAATGGACATCAGTGTTTGTGCTATAGAATTTCAAAACAATGTTAGAAACACAGCAGGTAGCATACCTGCCTTTGGTGCAGAAGGCTGTGAGCTCTACTCCCACATCATGTAGTTGGATTGCTGATACTGCAGTGCACTTTAAGGGGGGCGTGTTACACCCCTGAGTGTGTTGTCCTTTGGATGATTTGTTAAACTGAGGCATCACCTGTCTGTGTTAATGTTAGGTGTTGTGAGATCTTTTACATCCACCTAAGCTGTCAAAAAGAGTGGAGGGGAGGAGTTCCCAATGTCCTAGCAAAATTTCACCTAGTAGTATAAATACCACCAAAGGTCTCCCCTGAAAAGATGTTACTACCATAGTGGGACTAACATGGTCAACACAGGATATTTAAATTAAATGGTTTAAACTAAATCCATATCTCTGCCTTCATTTCAAAAGTAAAGAAGAAAAGAGTATACACACCAGCAGTTTTGAGAAGTGTTTCTGGTAATTGGGAGGGGGCGCAATTAATGGGACACCAGAATGGCTATGGCTGGCTAGTCTATTCCTCTGACTAGGGCCCCATTTGGCCATGATCTGGGGTAAGTATGGTTTCAGGTATGACTGATTGCCATTCTATACTACCACAGATTTTATCAATACATCATCAATAATGTGGATATCAGGCCAACAGTTGTTGTCAGGCAATCACATGAGTATGCATTTCCACATTTGCATACTGTACAGACCTATACAACTAGCTCATGCAATTTTGAACTAGTCAATGGTTAGGTAAAGAGAGATGTGTGTGGGTTCAGTTCCAAAGAACAAAAACTATTTTCTGACACTCATTTTACAATTCAGTACTCACTAGCTGCAATCATAATATAGAATATCATGTAGTCATTTCGAATATATATTTAATTTACTGCTCTCCATAAACCAGTTTTAAAATAGTTACATTTTTTGTAGATTGTTCATAACTGTGGGGGGCAGTAATACAAGAGCATTACTATGTCAGCAGTTTGTGGCTTTACATGTTCATACCTGTATGCAAAGAATCTGAAAAAAGTATTTATTTTTATTATTTTATTTTACATTTGTTAACAGGGATAGTTTACTGGACACAGGCCCATTTTCAGTGGAGTCCCGGGGAGAAAAGCTCCACATGCATCAATAACATGAAATAACATAGTACAAAGTTTGACAATAAAATTCACATACAAATTTAGTCATAATTAAGAATAGTATGTATAAACATAACAGACACATTTGGTCAGACAGAGATGTGAGACAAATCTGAAACATCTAATGGATAAAGATTGAAGGTTCTAATCCATCACACTAAACAAATTGTAATTCTATTGTATGTATTTATATAGACATAGTAATGAAAAATATATGCGTAATATGCAATAACTGTGATATTAACATTATAGAATATTTATGATATATATATTTTTTTTGTCTCTCCCTCACCCTCTTTCATGCTATCATTTTGGAATACCACAACCAATTAATCTTGCTACTTTCACCTTTATGTGATGGATGGCATTGAGCAGCAAAATTAATAAATGGTAAATGAAGCTTCATGTCCTATGGCAAAACCTGATAAGAATTTGCCTTCAGCTGCATTCATATGGTAGTCATCCTGGTAGCATGCTTAGCCTTGCTGCATGACAGAAAACAATATTTATTGTATTTATTTATTATTTGTTTACCAGGAAAGTCCAACTAGGACAGAGCCTATTTTCAGCAGAGGCCAGGGTAAACACTCCAGATGCATGTCTTTGGAATGTGGGAGGAAACAGGAGTACCCAGAAGAAACCCATGTGAATGCAGGGAGGACATGCAGACTCTGCACAGAAGGCACCCCAGCTAAGAATCAAGCCAGAGAATGTCTTACTGTGAGGTGACAACAATAACTGCTGCACCGCTGGGCTGCCTGGTAAGAATATGAGGGGACAGTTATTATTATAACTATAACAGGCTTAATAGTTTAATGCATTCTCGAGGAGATCTTTGAATTATCAATACAGTATGTTTGAACTGTGAGCCTCGATGGCATCTGTTTCAGAAAGCACACTGTCCATTCATTCATAGCTGTGCCACTCTTCCTTCAACTCTTTGCTTTCTCACAACTGTGATTTGAGTTTCTCTGTGGCATCATTAATTAGTCCACAAGTCTACAGAATTTCATGTGAGTTAGGCAGGTGCTTGAATCTTGTAGAGTGCATGCATAAATACAATGAGCAACAGGCAGGAATGACTTACTCAACAGATATGAGGTGTACAATTCTACATAGTGGTGACATCTCTAATGGTGGAAGGTTTTGATCACCAAGTGTGGTACTCCATTTTAATGGAGGCCATATGCATTCTAACACACTGCTTAACTTGATACTTCACAACTTTATAGTTTCTGACAACTCTGCTAGGACTTCCTCTGTGGCATCAGTAGTTAGTGCACAAGTCTAGAGAATATAGAGTGATCTAGGCAGGTGTTCAAATCCAGCAGTGGTTGTGTACAAAAGCAGCTGGTAACAGGCAGGGTTGACTTGTTCGAAAGATGTGTATGCAGTTCTACTCAGGGTAACATTACACAGGTAGATGCTTTTTAACCCTTGAGTGTTGTGCTCCCTTTTAAGGGAGGACATGTGCATTCAAAGACCTTAATCAGGATATCCCTTCTTATTGTACTTTCTGAGTAGTGTTATATGGCTTTTTCTGTGGCTTCTGGAGTTGAGAGTAGAGCTTTAGAGACTATAGCATTAGGTAGGCAAGTTTTCAAATCCAGCTGTGTGCATGCAGTATGAGTTTGTACAAAAGAATATGATAACAGGTAGGACTGCCTTACTCAACAGATGTGATATCTATAGTTCTACTTAGGCATACAATTTACACATGTACAGGGCTTTAATCCTTCTACTGCTGTATTCCCTTTTAAGGGAGGACACATGCATTCAAATATCCTGTTCAAGATATAATTTCACTTGTGTGATTTCTGACAAATCATCAGTAGTTAGTGCACAGCACTAAAACTTTAGTGTTCATAGGTTCATAGGTTCATAGGTTGGTACTAGGCTATCAGCCATAGGGCCTATGCAAGCCTAGCCATAACAATTCCCTGGATATTTCTTCCCACAATATTTACTTCTCCGGACACCTGTCTAGCAGGGCGACTGACATGATCCCCGGGGTGAATTTCCTATCTCCCATCCAATCATCAAGGTTCCTTTTGAAGAGGGCCAATGAGGTGCTCTGCTTGACATGTATGGGCAGTCTATTCCAGAATATGGGGAGGCTCTGGGTCAGGAACCTATCCCTCCAGCATGTTTTGTTCATTGTGATGACAAGGTCTGGATCCCTGGAGCATGTGGCTCTGAGGGATTGGGATTTCTTTAAGTGGAGCATGTCCAACAGCTCAGGGTTTGACATGGCCTTGTATGTTAAGCAGAGATCGCCTCTGAGTAGATGATATGCCACAGAGTATAGCTGGAGTTTTTTTAGACGGTCAGCATATGGCATCTGCTTTAGGCCTGTGATTCTTTTAGTGAGGTATTTTTGTGGTCTTTCCAGCTGTTGCAGATGTCTTGTGAGGCACATACCAAACGGGGCATTATACTCTATGATGGGTCTAATGAGGGATGAGTACAGTGGGACAATGACCTCCTTTTTTCTGTATGAAAAGCCCTTAGTGATGAGGTGTGCCACATAGAAGGATTTCCTGACTGTTGTGGTGATGTGGTTATCGAAAGTGAGACCACTGTCCACCTGTGTCCTTAAGTCTCTTATTACACTTTCAGTGTTTAGTGTCCTGCCACCTATGTGGTAATTCATGGGTACATGTTTTTTTCCAAAGGGGTTAACTATACATTTCTTGGCATTAAGCTTGAGCCCATGGCTCTGGCACCGGGCATCTGTTTCTGTAAGGCCCTTTTGTAGAATATCCACATAATTTCAGGATTCAATAATGGCTCCCAGTTTGCAGTCATCTGCGAACTTTGTTAGCCAGAGTCCCTTAGTGTCGGTCTGTACTTCAGAGAAGTAGATGCCAAACAAGAGCTGTCCCAGGACTGAACCCTGATGTACTCCACTTGTCACTTGTCTGGAGCTGGACTTGGAGTCGGCTACTTTTACAGTCTGGGTTCTGTCAGTAAGCCAGTTGTCAACCCATCGAGTGATGTAGGGATTTATGCCCAGATTAGTGAGTTGATCTATGATTCCAGAGTGGGGGATGGTGTCGAAGGCCTTGGTGAGGTCCAGATAGGCTGTGTGGACTGCCTTACCCTCATCCACAGCTCTGCAGACTGATTCAAAGAAGTGAATCAGATTCGGGAGACAAGATCAGCCCTTCACAATCCCAAACTGGGTGGGATCCAGTGTTTGAAGGTTGCCAATGTCTTTGTTTATAAGTTCCAAGATAATGCATTCCATACTCTTGCAGATCAGGCTTGTCAGACTGATGGGATGGTAGTTCCTGTGTTCCAAGGCGGATCCCCCCTTGTGGAGTGGGATAACTGTAGCTGTGTACCACATAGGGGGCACGAAGCCTGAGGTGAGGCTATGATTAAACATGACACTTAGGTGAGGTGCCAGTTCGTTTTGTAGTTCATGTAGTACACAGCCTGGGATATCATCTGGTCCCATGGATGCTGTAGTCTTAGCTTTGGAGAGTGCGGTTTCTACCTGTGTGGCCGTGATTACCAGAATTTGGCAATCTTTTGTTATTGAGATGGGCCCTTTAGGGGGTGAGAGGGGAGTGAAGTTGGCACTAAATCGATCTGCCAGGATATTGGCAATATCCTTGGAATCAGTATATTTAATGCCATTCTGTTGTGGCTCAGAGCAGATCTGAGCATTGCCATTTAGATTCTTGACATAACTATAGAATGCCTTGTGGCTGTCTTTCGAATCTTTGGCAATTTTATTTTCATAACTAGCTTTTGAGGATTTTATGTGGGATCTCAGCTTCTTACTGAGGCTGGTAAGGGAGTTTTTTGCATCCTGGGATTTTCCTGTTTTCTGCAACAGTTTCTTCCTTCTGTTGTAGAGTTTGTTTATAGCAGGGGACCACCAGATTGGCTTCCTTTTTGGTTCTATTTGGGATGGCACAATTCATGCACGAGTGGATGTGCTCATACAGTGCCTTCATTTAGGATTCTGCAGTCGAACTTTCATATCCCATCTGCATGGGTGTCATGAAGTTTGTCACTTCTCACTTCAGTAGCATGAAGTTGGCTTTGGAGAAGTTTTTTAAGGAGGTTTCCTTACTGGGGGGTGGGGGTGGGATGTGGATGTCAAGGGTGATTTGCTTATGGTCAGACCTGACCAATGAGGGGGTGACCACTGGTGTGGAGCATCTATCTCCCATGTTGGTAATGACCAGGTCTAGGATATTGGAGCCCCTGGTGGGACAATTGATTATTTGATCCAGGGCATTGGAATTTATGAATTCCAAGAACCGTTGGGAAAAGGAGTTGGTTCCCAAGTAGTTTTCCCAGTTAATGGCAGGGTAGTTGAAATCACCCAGTATTAGGGTGTTTGGTTGTATCTTAATATTTTCCAGTAGTATTAGGCAGGTTTTCAAATTTAGAAGTGGTTAACTTGTATATTGCTAACTGTGTATATCAGCAACAAATAACAGCAGGACTGACTTAGCAGATGTGATGTGTGAAATTGTACTTAGTGTGAGGTTTTCACAGGTGGTGGGTAGTGATCTCCAAAGTGATATGGTCCATTTTAAGTGAGGTCATATGCATTCAAATACACACCTGTCATCTTTTCAACTGTGTGCTTTCTGGCAACAGTAATGTGGCTTTTTCAATGGCATTAACAGTTAGTACACAGATCTAGAGATTGTAGAGTGAGTTTGGCAGATATTTGAATCTAGGTGTGTGAGCCCAAAATGAGTGTGTCAGGCAAGGAAAATGTTAAGAGGCAGAAATGGGTAACTTAATAGATGGAGTGTGTACAATTCCATTTATTGGCAACATTTATACAGATGGAGTGTGTTGGTTCCCCCAACTGCTGTACTGCCTTTTGAGTTGAGCATATGCATTCCAACACAATGGTTAAATTAGCCCTTCAACTGTGTGCCTTCTGACACTGAGTAATGAGTTATTTTGTGGCATCATTAGCTACTGCACAGGTGTAGAGACTGTGTTACATAGTCAGGTGTTCACATCTAGCATTGTGTATCTTATTAGAGTACATAAAAACAGTTGCTGACAAGCTATAATGCCTTACTCAACAGATGTGATATATATATTTTTTGTTTTGAGATGAGTGGTTGATTCTGATCTGCTAAGTGTTGTACTTCAATGTACACATGACCAGTTTAGCAATGCCCCTTTTATATAATCCATTGTACAACTATTAGCGCAAAGCAACACTATTCAGTGGCTGGAATTAGTAGTTCTCATGTCTCATCTTCTGGAAAACACCTGTTAAGAAGTTCCTTCAGCTGGATAGCTCTGCTGACTATCATACAATGGAAGTTACAGTTGTGTGGAGGACAATTATAGTGATATAAACATGTGGACAAATTTGTTCTCTCAACTCTTACAGCTTTCTCAATTTGCAGTTGCCCTGATGTGCTGTTTTACATGTCTGTGAGGTATGTTGAGCATTGTGATCCAACAATTACTGTTGTCTGCTGCGTAATGCTCAAGTCATTTGTCAGTTTATAATGATGTTGTCATTTACCCTTCACATAGCTTTTTTCTCACCAGTGTTGTTATCTGGTAAAATTGGGTAAAACAAATGTCATTTGATTGTTGTGACTTGGGTAGGCAGCTTTTTCAATCCCTTCTGATGTAAATTGAATGAGTGTTTGAAAGACTTGTTGCTAGACAACAATGACTTACCACAAAGATGTGCTGTGAGACATTCTCTTTGAAAATGACCCTTTCATGGGGATTGCTATGCTCACTGACAAGAGACCCATCAAAGTACAGGTTTATTGTCATGTTAGACATCTTCCATGAACATACATCTTACCTGCTATAATTTTTTGCAGCTTGTCCAGTTTACACATCATAATACATTATAAGATGCACCATCTGACATTTGAGGTTACCTGGCATATCCTTGAAGACTGCATCACTCATGACCAAGGTTTTCTGTGTCTCAGTTCATATCCTTCACATGCTAAATCCACAGCTGTTACTGTATCCAATCTCACAACTTCTAGGAACAGTATGTATACATGTTCCTTATCTTTGTGAATCTGTCCATTTAATAATAAGTGCATTTGCCAGTATTCCTGCATTGGGAACTTGAGAGATATGCCTATATAGAATTAAACAACTTTTAAATGCCTGTGCTGTTCTATAACAGGTTTTTCATGCGCAACATTTAATGACTGCTAATGTTAACCACTTTGCCGGTAATGTTCAACATGTCCATGGTTTCACTCCATGAACTTTTCAACAGTATCAGCATTCATTGTTCATTTGTTTTTAGGCTTTCCCTTGCTCATGTATTCCTGATTTGCCTATATGACGTTGAGTGCATGTGCACTCAATTTTGGTGTAATGGTTTGTTGTGCACATTCTTTTATTTACATTGTGCAAACAGATATGGTAGTGCACTTGCTTATCATGACATGGTGATGAGTCTGTGCTGTGGGTTTGAGGTGATGCTCTTCTTTGTTCCATGTGCCTTGGCTTCTTGCATATTTGATTAGCAATGCAGCTCACTGATGTGGTTGAGTTGTATTACTTCTGCAAGAAGTATATGAAGTTAACAAATCCTCAGGAGAGAGTTACAATGTAGATGGCGCAGTGGTGCAACGGTAGCATTGTCACCTCACAGCAAGAGGTTCACCAGTGTGATTCTCAGCTGGGGTGCCTTTTGTGCAGAGTCTGCATGTCCTTCCAGCATTTGTGTGGGTTTCCTCCAGGTGCTCTGGTTTCCTTTCCCATTACAAAGACATGTGTCTGTAGTGTTTCTCCTCAGGGCTCCACTGAAAAGTCGGACTTTCCCGGTAAATAAATAATTCTAATCAACCATTCCATAACAGAAGGCTATGTTCCCTCAATATGGAAAATATCCCACATCATTCCCCTCCACAAAGGCACCCCCTCCACTGACCTCTCCAATTACTGCCCCATTGCTATCCTCTCCCCTCTTTCCAAGATACTTGAAAACTGTATCAAAACTCAGATCTCCAACTACCTCCTAGCTAATAATCTCTTCTCCAAAACCCAACATGGTTTCAGGCCATATCACAGCACTACCTCCGCTTTGCTCTCCTTCACCAACACTATACTTCATCACAAAAACAATAGCTTTTTCTCTACTGCCATATTTTTAGATCTCTCAAAGATCTTTGACATGGTATTTCATGAGCTACTGCTCTCTACTCTCCCCAACCTCTCCCTCTCACAATCAGCCTGCAACTGGTTGTACAGCTATCTACATGGATGCCAGCATTCAGTAATCATCTCGCCTCCCAGTTACTCTCAGAGTTCCCCAAGGTTCTATCCTTGGCCTTCTGATATTCTCACTTTTCACTAACAACCTACATACTGCCACCACACAAGCATCTCTTATACAGTACACAGATGACTCTACATTCATCTGCTCTGCCCCCACTCGACCAGAACTACAACAAATCACACAGGAATCATTCTCTTCTGTAGAAAGCTGGCTATCCAATGCTCAGCTCCTACTCAACCCAAGTAAGACAACATTTCTCCTGTTCCAACCTTCCAAAGCCACCCAAAACACCCCCCACTTCAACATTATCACCAAAGACAATACTGTCATCTCTCCATCAGAACACACAAAATTACTCGGTGTGGAAATAGACAACAAACTTAGATTTGACACCCAGATATCTCTCACAATAAAAAAGTTCACAAGAAACTTGGTGAATTATATCAAAGCTGCCAATTCCTAACCAAGGTGGCTAGAATCTCCATAGCCAATTCCCAGCTAATCTCCACCCTACTCTATGCATCCCCCATACTTACCAACCTTAGACAGACAGACCTACACAAGCTGGATGCTTGTTACAACAACATTGCTAAATTTGCCACAGGAACCTCCTACTGCAGCCATCATTGTATCTCCCTTAAAGAACTAAACTGGCTAAAACTCCCACAACTCCTTCACTTTAATCAACTCACCCTCGCTGATAAACTTATTAACCACCCCCATAGCATCCCTTCCCTTCAAACCTTTCTCCAACCCTATCACTCCACTAGGCTCCTAAGATCAAGCAACAAAAATCAACTCACTGTTATCAAACCCAAAATCTCAGCAGGAGAAGCCATATTTTCATGTACCATATCTAAACTTTGGAACAATCTTCCACCCTCTATAACTACTTTACCTTAGAGCAGCCTTTTCAAGACTGCACTCAAATTCCACTTAAATTTGCACTGGCTCTGTTCTTGTTCTAATCCAGACTAACACCCGCACCTCCCCCCACCTATACTCTTAACTCAACTATACTACCGCCACTACTAACCACAGTCAGAATTAGCTAGTTGTCTTTACATACTTTAAAATCTTGTCTGACAACTTTGTTACTAATATAAATGACAAGAAACTTACAACATTTACTGTATATACTGTTGATAATCAATATCTTGTTATTGTATTAAAGCCAACAACCTGTAATGTTGTTTACTATTGCTGCAACTTTGTATCCCTACTTATCATGTACATGATGTGGAGCTTTTCTCCCCAGGCATCTGCTGAAAAAGGACCTGTGTCCAGTCGGAATTTCCCAGTAAACAAATGTAAATAAATAAATAAATAATAAATAAAATAAATAATAAACAGGGAAATGTTATATCTATGACATGAAGAAATATGAAGGAGGAAAAAGAAGTGGTAAACAAGAAATGATAGAAGGAAAAGAATGTGAGAATAAAATAAAACTATGGTAAAATTTAAAGACATTGAAAAAAACAGAAAATAATGGTGTAACAATATTATGGAGAAATATTATAGGGTATAGCCATAGAAGTAATTGAAAGAAGTTGTAAAAATGCTATAAAGAATAAAAAGAAAAGGTATGAGAATTTTATGAAGTAAGGGTTTCCTCTGGAGAATTTTGTTGGCTAAGTTATCAGTTAAAAGTAATAAGAAATATAACCTAGTGGAAGAAAGAAAGTATGATGAGTGCAATGAGGAAGAAGCAACAAAACATAATTTTCACAATGTAAAAAATATGGTTTGGAGAAGCCTTAATAAGGAATATAAATTGGATAGATTTAAAATCTAACAGTGGCTATGGTATTAGATGGAAAATCTGAGAAATAACCTATGTGAAATGAAAACATTGGGCATAAGAGCGTTTATTGTAATCTGCAAATTATGCAGGAGAAGATGCACTGGTATATTGTATAATAAAATAGAGATGATAATGATGTGCTAGATGATATAAAAAGATGGTAACTGAAGAAAGGATTTGATCTTAGAAAAAAAATCAATTATTTGTGTTTTTTCTTGAAATAGTAAAAACGGAAATAATTGTTTTTTTTTTCTTCTTGCGTAAATTATATGCTAAGATTAAGAAAAAATGGAAAGAAAAGACAAGATATATGACATGGCTATGAATGTGTAAATAGTATAAAGAAGTATAGTCAAAAAATTGTACTAAACGAACACTGCTGAATAGATGAAAATATTAAGCTGTGTGCTTAAAACATGCAGAATACTTGAAATTTTCAGAGTCTTGGAAAAATCAGAATAGTGGTCCTCATTTACGAAAAGGTTTACAGATTTCAAATGATTGTTTTATCACTTTATTAAACATTTCATTAAAAACATCATCAGCAATTATGCAAGAATTGAAAAAAAGAGGTAAAGACAACTTGGATCACCTAAATCTCATTTGTAAATATTCTTAGAAATATTCCTGAAACATGCTGTTAGAATGAACAAAATTAGCTAACATAAAAATATACAAATTTCATTACTTAATTAATGTCTGTTTTATGAAAATAATTTCCAGTTATTTATTTGAGAGCAAAGTTTATTCTATTAAATGAAATACCTGTAATGAGCAATACAACATTAGTGAACTGTTTAAAAATAAGACTACTTGAGAAAGAAATAATAAAAGATGTAATTACCAATAAAAATGGAAGACAAATGCAATTACTAATTGAGAATGCAAAGAGTGGTAGAAAAATTAAAAAGATCTGAATTAACCTAGGAAATACCTCCATAAAATGCATATGTATGTGATTCATATTTATCATATTTAGCAAAAGAAAAAAATGGAGAGAAAAGTGTAAGAAGAAAATAAGGGAGAACAAATACTCTGTTAATAGATTAATATTAAAAAAAACAAAAATGTTGGGGAAGATGCTGTCAATTTGCATGAAATATAAATATGAGATTTTTTAAATCAATATATTGGGGCAAAGATACAAGAAAAAAAGGACTACTCAATCCCATCCTTGTGGAAAGCCAATTTGTGTAAGCCTCCATTTTTGTTATAGTATGAAATGTACAAGGAATTCAAATTTGTTTTACTCGAAGGATGTTTTGGACCCATTTAGAAAAGCATTATTGATAATGATAAAGAATAGTTATGCAAAATTATAATGAATGTAAGTAACCTCTACACAATTTTAGAAACAGCAAAAGCTCCGTGCAGGGATACTAAAATATGGCATAACAGTGAATTTATAAGCCAGAGGTACAGCAGATAAAAACTTTGTATATTTTGTTTGATAAAATGCTTTTGAAGAAATTTTGTATTAATGAGTCAATATTTTAGCTTTGAAAGAGAAATATTATGGATAACTAAATGTGCTGAATTTGTCTATAATTTGTAGCAACCATTTGATTAATACATAAATAAACCAAGTTGACTATTTTTTTCTCTTTATTCATCATACAGCTTGATATTTAATAAGGCTTTCTTCCTATTTATCACTGATGGTAAAGTATTCACATACATCATAAAGTTTCAGATTTTACAATAGGACTGGATGTGGATTTTCCTGTTGTTTTGTGACCCCTTACAGTTATTTTAAAGTTTTGCATATAAAGTACTTAAAACCATTTCCCCTCCCATACCTTTGCAGATGACTACACAGCTTAAGCCTACAGTCCCTTCAGAATGGTGTCTAGGACCCAGAATTCCCTTATGCCTGTGCACCCAGACATGCACCCAGCCCATCCCTCACTGTACTCATGGTTTATTTTATCATAGTATGGCCCATGTGATTAACATGTTGTACCACAAACAATGTTGCTGTGCATGTAATATACTCACGACCCATTCCAAAATTGATGAAGTGCTCCTGCAGTATTTCTAGCCAGGTGTCTTGTAAATGCCAGACAATAACATCAGGGCAGCAGGCAGGCACCTTATCTCCCTACTGTGTACTTCACATATTTCTATCCTCCAAGAGGTAAAACCTCCAGTCAAAGTTCTTTCTTTCTTTCTCCACCTGACTCTGATGTCTACTTTATAGTATTAGCTATGTGAAGGTTTAAAGTACCCTACAAGGTTTCCTGTATTGGCTATGCCATATAGAACCCAGATTTGCCAAGACAGTATAAGAACTGAGGAGATATATACTTAGCAAAAGGCATCTTTGTTCAGCCCACTCTGGTTTAACTGCTCTTCTTTCTTGGCAATCTTACTTCAGTTGTAGTGGTCTTTCTAGCCTCTGGGTATGAAAAGTAGTCTCCTGTGTCCCATCCAGTTTTGTTGAGATGCAGTAAACATTATCTCTCAGCCCAGTCCACAGAATTGCTTGAAGGTAAAGCAACGGTGCATCTTTCAAAATACCTCAAAGAAGATTGTTGCCTCATAGTTCTTGTTTTGCAGCATCACCATCACCATTTTATTTTCTGTTGGCTTCTTCTGTGGTCATTTTGCTTCATGACTGACTCTGATTTATGCTTTATTTATTTAATTTATTTGTTTTGTTGCTTGTTTCTTGATCTCTATTAACTTCTATATTGTACTTTTGTTTACTTGGTAAGCCTTCCATGAAACCTTTGGCTTGATGTTTCTGATTCGTTTATACATTTATTTTCAGAAGTTTAGGTTGTTGGTCTCTATATATGAAGAGAAGGAGAGGAGAGGCTGCTTGGGGGGGGGGGGCATTAGAGGTCCTTAGGGATCCTGTCCATGAAGTCACTACCTGATATTACATAAAAGTCTCAATATCTTTAGTGGAAGAAACACAAGAAAGAAATCAAATGAAGAAATGTCATCTGCTAAATTCTAATACTTTTTGTTTGCCTGTACTAATGAAACTTTGCAGCACTTCTAATCCTAATGCTGAAATTTTCATCATATCACAGTTTTGTCATTAGAAATAAATAAAACACTAAGTGAAATAGAGAAAAAAAAAACACCTGCACTCAAATACATCACCTGCTACACGTTGATCTTTTGACAATCAGCACTACTGACATTTGACAAACTACCACTTTTGACAAAAAATGCACCCCACTATATATATATATATATATATATATATATATATATATATATATGTGTGTGTGTGTGTGTGTGTGTATATAGTCTACATATTATCTGTCTATATAACATATATGTTTCATGGGTTCCCATTCAGAAGCCTGAAACATCATAAGCCTGAAAATCAAAATCCTGAAACCAAAAGCCTGAAAATTCAGAATCCTGAAAACTCAAAATCCTGAAAGCCCAAAATCCTGAAAGACCAAAATCCTGAAACTCAAAATCCTGAAAACACAAAATAGACATACTGATGTCATTGTGGCTTTGCTATTGTTAGCCCTGTGGTGTTAGGTCATGCGTTGGGGTCAGGTAAGTGTGTGGTTGGTTTTATTTTAGTGTTAGGGGCGGTTTAAGTGAGTTAGGGTTAGGGTGCAGGTTAGGCATGTATGCAATAGTGACAAATATTGGGGTTAGGGGCGGTTTAAGTGAGTTAGGGTTAGGGCGCGGGTCAGGTGAGTGTGCGATAGTGACGGACCTTAGGGTTAGGGTTAGGGTCAGGGTCAGTTGGTAGATATTAGTGTCTTTATAGTGACATATTAGCATTATTTGTGTTTTCAGGATTTTGAGTTTCAGGATTTTGGTCTTTCAGGATTTTGGGCTTTCAGGATTTTGAGTTTTCAGGATTCTGAATTTTCAGGCTTTTGGTTTCAGGATTTTGATTTTCAGGCTTATGATGTTTCAGGCTTCTGAATGGGAACCGTTTCATGACATATCTTATGGATGCAAATATCTAATGCACTTGAAAGAATTCATCCAAAAACATTAACTTAATAGTAACTAATCTTATAGCAACCCTTTTGTTGATTTTTTTGGAAATATATAATTATTCACTGTTTGAGCCAGAAGCCACATCTCTGCAGTGTAAATGTGATTAAAATGGCCACACAGAGTAATTTTGATGGATGCTAAATCAGTTTTTGAAAGCCAGCAGTTCTGGAACACTGAATTCTGAAAGACTGTGATTATTTTATCAAAACTGCAACTGTACATAAAATGTCATATCTATTTTAGTCACAGAAACAAAATAAGAAAACTCCACTCTTCCTTCTTTTTATGGAAGCTTTTTCCCCAGAACCTCCCACAAATGAATCTACAACCCACAAATCACCCATTAACATCAAGATCACAAAATAGCATGTTTTTTTTTATTATTTGATGTAAGGATTTTTTCAAGAAAACTGTGCTCAGAAGCAAACCAAATAAGCATAGTTGCATTACGAATAATAGGGAAACACACAGGTGAAGCTGTTATTAGACTGGTGCAATGTTACCCATATGTACAAAAGCAAATTAGCATTTTTGCAGTGGGCAATCCCAGTACACCCTTATGTGGGGGCTTCACCTATCTAAACTACCTTCAGCCATCCTTTTATATATGTAAGTACATGGCAGCAGAACTGCAGTGAAAACAAAACAAATAAATAAATCAATGAATACATAAATAAATAAAAACAGTGAATTAATACACATGCTGAAAACAAAAATAATGCTAGCAAAAATTAGGACTTGATTTGTTCCAACTCAGCCATATGGGGTAGATGGGTCATATACCTGAAACTCATTAACTGGTAGAAAGCCGATGAAGGGTTAACAGTTTTATCCACATGAATTACACCACATGTGAGAATTACACAAATGGAAAAATGGCATTGTATTAAATATGTTAAATGTTCATTCAGAACTTGTCAATAGTACAAAAAGACTGATCTACATGTAACTGCACACTGTATTACTGATGTTAAAGATGATGTTCCACCACTGCAGCTATGTTTGAATGTCACCCACACCTTCATTGTAACTATCTGTTGATATTGAGCAGACCTATCAACTGTCTCTTATTTTGGAGGATCATTCCTGTTTTCTGGCCTGATTTAAAACTTCAAATGATGCACCTATTTTTGGAGGTACAGCTCTATTTTTAGGTTGATTTGCCTCTTCACACAGTTCTCTGAATACCACTAATCACACATGATTTTGAAGTCTTCCAGTACACAGAAATCCATACTACATGACCAACATGCTAGTGGCATTGATAATATAAAGAAAGAGAACACACAGCTTGCTTCTCCTTTTTTTCAGAAGCAAAAATAAATTATCTTGTGTGGTAGAATTTTTCCATGCGTTTCATTAAAGTTTACAGATTTTTAAAAAGTCTTTTTCACAATGTGCTTATTTTTCAAATTTTTGCCACTCTGCTTTTGGAACATGTTTCTGAGTAGCAGCCACATATTTACTGGAAACAGAAACAGATATGTACTATTTGGTATTAAAATGTTATGCTAATTAGATGATTAAATTTTGGCTGAACATAGCTACTTCTCAAAGGCCCTTTGTTTTTATTTCCAATGTCTGCAGGTTGAGAGGTATGGCACTGAATGAAAGCTGAAACTGAATGCCACACAATTTTATATAGCAGGGAACAAAACAAGCAGCCATATCAGAAAATCAGATGAACTTTAGTGTCCAGAATAGCCCGAAATTATTGCTAGTGGAACCTATGTTCAGATCTATTGCTGGAAATGTTCTTTCTTTTCATGAAAGTTCCATTAAATTGCATAAAGCCTGAAGGCTGCAATTGTGTTGTCTGATATAGTAAAAGCAAAATTGAAGATGTGGTGGATTTATTTTCTCTTTGGTACTGCTTCTTTGGTCTTTAACCTTTTCCCTGTGTAATTTTGCTGAGTATAAATAGGGTTAAACAATTAATAAATATGAAATACTATCCAAGCTGAGTCAGTGTAGCTGAACTAAGCCTTGGTGCTATAGTTTGCAGCTTAGCTGGAACAGAAAGTATTGTGCTAAGGCTATCAGAAACAGCACTAGGAAGAGCTCATTTAATTTAATATGACTACATAAGTGTTGTTTAAAGCAGTATGTGTAGGAAGCTGATTTTGATACAAGTGTAATCTTATGTTTATGTGCCTAATATCAAATGTTTTGGGATTGATTTTCTTTTTCCATTTATTGAGTTAGAAACAGTTCTATTTAAACTTGCATTGTTTTAGTACCAGAATACTATAAATGTGGGTTGGGGGTGGTCTGATTTTTGTAAGCTGTTAGATCTTACTTCATAGCTGTGAACTGTGGTGTTAATATATTTAAGTAAGGACTTTGGGGGTACCCCTAATAATGTGGTTTGAAGAAGGACTTGTCATCCATCACAAAAAAAAAAAAAAAAAAAAAAAAGAATAAAATGTGTATTATCCATCTGGAAAAATCACTTATTTCATCTTTTGTGCATGACACATTACCATGTACTTGATATTGTGATTTTGGGTATAGGGGTCTCAGTTTTGTTGCTATAATTTGTTTATCGTGAATCAATGTTATGAGCTGCAGCATTTTATTGATGTTAATAGATTGGTATAGAGATAAGTGTGAGTTATTGTCAGAAATGAAGAGACTGCTACAGAATATTCAGCTGTATGATATCTGTTCCCTCCTCTATTAATCAAAGGTCTTCGTAGGGGACTGTTTCACATTAAGTGTATTTTTAATTTAATTAACGTATTTGTTAAGAGGTAGGATTTTCTTTTTTTACTACGTTCTTTTTGCTCCTGATTTTGCCAACCATCAGGCCACCCCCATTCTGTACTTGAGTTGATTCATTGTTTCTTAATAGCAGGTCCTCAAAACCACAGGGGTGAGAGTCTGCAGAAGGGGGCCATCACTTAGGCATCCATGAAGCTTCTTGTGCCCTTAGCCAGCATCTCAGTTATAAGGGCATTTATGATCAGCCTAACTTCACCCCTGAGTGGAGACATGAGAAAGATCTGCATCCTTGCAGAGGCCGCCAATACATTCCTCATATACTGCAAACTTCCATGCAGTCACAATGAAAAATACTGCCTACTGTTGGCTAGATGAGTCAAACACCCACTTCTGCAGGTCTTACATTTGTATTGCTGCCTCCCTTTCAGGGATAGATGGTAGCATATGCTCAGCTCCACCCCCCCCCCAGATGGGCACACCCACCCACTCCTGACAGCTTTGTGAGGTGGCTAAGCCATGAATCAAACTTGGGTTACATGGGCCACAGTCATGGATTTATCCCTTTATGCCCCCAGAGCTGGATGTTAACTAGCTGAATGGCATGTTCTTCAGATATTTTTCATCCATGACCTTGGCACAAGGGCTAGTTTAGATACAACATATATTTGTTCAACTTAGTGAGTCAATCAACCAAAAATGTTTCATGCCGACAAGTAGAAAAAAATAGGCCAAAACTACAGGAAAAGAGTGAATCCCACTGAACTTATATATACCAACTCTAAGATCACTATACCTCAGAGAAAATGGAATATTCTGAGAAACAGCCATCTAAGATTTAGTATTTGTCTGTTTTTTTGGCTATTCCGTCTCTTTGTTTTGGGACTTGCTCAAATGGGTCACAACATTTTAAATGGTTACCATCACAAAATCAAGCAATTATATAACACATTCTTTCTTATAGTTTGACCATTTAAGCAGTTAATATTTTTCCATTCTTTTCACTAATTATTCAGTCTGTAAAGTTGCAGCATAATATGATCAGTCTTATTCCATTTTAAATGAAATCTATATTAATAGCTATATATGTCTACAGTTTTCTAAACATAGTAACTGAAAGAAATTCTACCATCAGATAACGTTCTTGTTTTCACTATTAAAGAACAAAAGCATTCAAAAATACAAGCTGTGTCTGGATCCTTGCCTAGGTGATTCATAGAATTTTTCTCAGTTACTAAGTTTGGTTTGTGTTCTACTACACTTTTGGTTTTCTTCCTTTCTAAACATACTCAATAGTATCACTAATGCTTGATAAATGTAAGTGACAATTAGCTATTTAACTGAAATAATAAAAAAAAAAACCTTTAAACATGTTTAAACTTAAAAAAACATAATCCCTGGGATTCATTAACAATTATGTAGGTTTTGCACAAAGCCTAAACAATTTCAGTGCATTATCAAGATGAGCAGCAACTCTCATTGAATATACATGCTGTTTATCTCACTTACACTTTTGTGAGAACCATTGTGTGGACAGCAGTGGTGTTAGCGGCAATGAAATGGTACTGGAAGCATGAGCACACAGTATAAACAAAACTTCCTGCCTGTAGGCAAACGTATTATGCAAGGACATGTGGACAGTTTATATGAAGTAAGGACAAGTGAATTCTAATTATGTAGGTACAATGGATGTGAAATAGGGACAATTTACAGAGAATGCAATGTTAATAATGCAGACATAAATACAATGGGAGGATAAATGAAAGTAATGTACTCAGTTAATGCATTCATATGTGATTCTGTCACAAACAACCATTTTCAACAGAAAGATGTCCATATTGATGGGAATAAATAATCATGTTTCCCATTGTTTACACATGTACATAGCTTAAAAATGGATATGCTAACAGTGGTTGTGAGAGGAACACAATTCAACCTTGTAAGAAAGACGAGTAAACGTGATATTAATTTTAATAACATGCCAAGCTGAGATAATAGTAAGAGCAGTGGATACATTAGGGGCCATTCTCATACAGTACAGCTGTTGAATATGACATGTATATACAGAGAATATATGTGTGATAACCGACAGTAGTGCTGTACGCTCCTCTTTATCCTGTATAATCAAGGCATGAGCTGTTCAGCAGTTGTGTCATGCTCAGCAAAAAGGACATGTTTTAACATTTTTGTCATTGGACAGCTATAGATAGGGGGTATATTACCTTGACACATGTCTTAGACAAGCATGTGTTTTATATACAAATGCATCATAAACAGTAATATAATAATATTTAAAATGCACACGTGACATATGACAACACAGATCTGAAGAAATTGCAGTAGGTCAAGATCTCCATTTGTAAACAGTGTGCATCTAATACAGGATTATAATGGGCTTACTCACAAGACATTACAGCTAACATTGCCATAACAACATGTAAACAACACAAACACACAAGAAACTATCCAAACAGAAGCCTAATCACACTTAAGATGAACTGGCATCATGCCATACAGGAAGACATGTTATCAAAGTCCTTGTGTCTAATGAAGGTGTACAGTATGAATAAAACAATTTCAGTAATACAAAAATGTTTGTAGGAAGACATGAAATGCATTTCATTCTTATTTGGAAATTAGGTAATGCCCGTGAACAATGACATACTCAACATTTTCGTCTTGCCAGACTCAAACGTATGCCAGGTCAGAAATTACAAAGATGTGAATCAACCTGTGATGCCACAGAAATAGGCATACTGTGTGTGTCATGACAAATGCAGATGAAGGGTTACAGTCCTTCCCCATTGTAGTGGCTATGGATCTCCTACCATGGCGGGTAACGCCTTCAAAATGTTACCCCTTGACTGTGTCATAAATATTTCCTTTGCCTAAGCCACACTTGTGTGACAGTTATGACAGATGTTACCTGATTCAAACCCCTGCCTATCATACTACACACACTGCTGAGCTGTGTATCGATTGTGTCTGCCATGTGACTTAGCAATGGATTTTGTCACAAATAAATAAAATGAACATGTGAAGTAGAAAAGGACATTTGATGACAGTTCATACAATATGATTTTGTCAAAATGAAAACAAGTAGGTAACTATGTTAATGCTCACACAGCTATGAGCATTGCAATATTAATGTTTCTCAGCCAAGGAAGCTGTTCTTGTTGTTTTTGTCCAACAACATTGTTCTCAGTTTGAAATACACTATTTCTCTGTAGATATGGTAAACAAGTCATTACTGAATGCATGTGACTCAGGAGCACTTGCACCACAGCACTCTCAGAACAATTGTTTCACTGGCAGGATACTACCAAATGAGTTAATATTTATTTTTTCAAAGTAAAAATTGAGAATAATGACTTAATGCAGTGCTGTGTGTGTAGTGTCAGTACATTCATAGAATGTTGCCCTTGGCTGGAATTGAACAGCAAGCTATGTAAGTCCACTGACTATCAGTATATGTATGCGTCACATGCAACACAGTGGAAGTTTTAACAAAGCTGTAAGACTCCACCTATTCAGTATGATTGCATCATATGATTGTGTTGAAATTTGTATGAGATAAAAGGGCTGGGGGAGGTTTCTCCCTCAGTAATTCTACATATTATAACACTTGCAGATGTCATTCATGCATAATAGCATTAGGACATGAAATGCTTACAGTCAGCCAATGTTTTCTGCACACCTTACTGTGACGACAGAAGCTACATGATGTCATAATACTGAGAAGAATGAACATGCCAGTGGTTTTACAATTGTGAGATATTTGTTTTTTTTAAGCTGTGACATCATGTTATTGCTACAAAGGATATCTGTGTTTGCAGTTTCTTTAAATGACTGCTGCTATATGTGTCTTACTCATGCAACAGTGCTTGCTGCTAGCTAAACTCAAACACACATATGTAATGCAGGCATCACTGTGACAGAAGAATGGCAATCATGCAAAATGGGTGGATAATAATGTATTTCAACACATGCCTTACTGAGGTAAAAGCATTTGGAACATAGTCTTATGTTCTCATGCCACAGGGAGAACTTTAGAAGTTCTCATGGGAAGCCAAATTTCATCCAATGGCATCATCATTATCCATTAAAGAATTTCTTTGTGAAAAATGAGCAGAAATCACTGTAATAGTAATCCTGGCTATATATGTACATGGCATATAGCTGGCTAACAACATTGTTACCAGATGCACATTGACAAACATACTGACATAAGTAAGTCCAAGGAGTAATGGCTGGATTTCAACAGACTACCTAAGATCACAATGTACAGAACAGCTCCTGAATCAGATGCATTACACAAGATGCTGGTTTACAGTTGTGCCAGTGCACATTTGAATGGATGAAATTACCATTCTTTCAAATGTTGATGTTCTTTTAAAAATATATGACAGTGGTTGAAGTGCACAGTATCACTATAGAGCTACACATACTACATGCATTAGAATCCTTTTCTACACAGCACAAGTTAACATATATGCGCTGTAGTCAATCACTGCTGGATTCAAACCTCATACCTCTGTACTTAATCTTGAAAGCATAGTATCGACAACCAGTGCTACAAGGCTAACTCATACAATCACTTTGATATGGTTCATTTTTGATAGCATGATGCAAGCATTGTCTTTCCATAACAGTTTCTTGCTTGAGGAGCAATACAAATCTATAGGGTAATCCTCTGTTAGTGAAACTATGTCTAAGTGAAAGTTTTCATAAGTGTTGTTGTCATGGACACAATTGTACATGAAAGTACTCACACTCTCAATAGTTACTCAGTATTGGATTTGAAACCTCTACCTATTTACACAAACTAAACAACACAGAAATAGCAACTAGCACCACAGGAGAAGTCTGAATTGTAAGGGCACAGTATGCATTTGTAACATGCTGACAACATCAGTGAGATGCAGGAAGATGCTTGTGGCAAAAGTGAGATAATGGGATGGAAGCAACCTCTCCCATGTTAAAATCTTTCACTGACCGAGAGCTGATATAGCACATCTGTTCAGGAAGCTATACATACCTGACATTAAAGCCAGACATGCAAGTTCCTCACTGCGAGATATGAACCTCTTATCTATCTAGTTATGCAATTTAACAAATACAATATTAGCCGCAAAACCACAAGACAAGTATGACACTTAGGGTTAGAGAGTGCAATTTTGACAGGATGACCTCATCAGTGTATTGCAGTTTACTTTTGACATGATTGACATGATGACCTCAACACTAGGTTGCAGAGAAGATGTTTTGTTAAAAGTGAGGAAAATTGCAGCGGGAGTTGTGTCCAAAGTTAAACACATTCTCCTCTGTGGATGCAGACAGAGCATATTTGACATTGAGTAGTTACTTACCTGTCAGTAGACCTACCCCAAACACACAAGATCCCCACAGGGAGAATTGAACCTTCTACCTATCTAGTATACAATCCAGGCAGCACAGTATTACTTGCAAGCACCACAGGAGAAGTCTGTTTTTACTAATGTGAAAATGCACATTTGTGATAGTAAAACTTCATCCTGAGACAGAGTAGCAACTGCCTCATATACACGGGCAACCCACTACTACTACCACCTCGGAACACAATATGTGAAAGATGCAATTACATTAAGAACCTAGAATACTTGCTGTCTCAATCACAAGCCAGTACATCTGGTACTGAGAAGGTTGTCTGCACAAACGCTACAAACACCACACTACTAACACCACCCACACTTACACAATGCACTCCAACATATACAGAGGTTTTCAACAAAAACATACCTAAACAAAAGAGACCTCTAAGGCAAAAACACACATGTACATCACAACCCACAGCACCAAGAACCACACATTGTGCACACACCTGTGTCTCACAGCGTCTAAAGCCCAGCCACAAACCCAACATACTAGTCATAGGAGACTTGATTGTGAGACACACAGATGTGCCCCTCACCAGGCTAGACAAGGATAAAGTCATGGTAACTTGCTTGTCAGGTGCTAGAATCTACCATATACTGCTGCACTAAAGTCTCTTAATGACAGGTACTCTTATGACTCTGTCATAGTCCACATTGGTGTGAATGACTTGAGACGTACCTCTCTGGACTATATGAAGAGAGACATGCTTGAGCTCACTGAATATGTTTCCCAGGCAGGTATGTCCCTAGCCTTAAGCAGCATCCTACCATCACCCAGGATGATGCCTCAATACAAACAGAAAATTATTTATTTAACAATTGGCTTAGTTTCTGCTGTCATTCCAATTGGATTCAGTACCTGACAGCCTGGGAGGACATGATTGACAGACCACAATGCTTTGCCAGAGATGACCTTCATCTGCCTTCCCTGGGCTTCAGGCTTCTGGCAAAGGCTCTTGCCTCTCCCATAGTGCCTTTTTTAGGCAAAGTCATGAGGACAAGATTACCAATGTGAAAAGTTCTTCTAAATGAAATTTAAAGGTCATGTGCTAAACACTAGGAATCTTAGCATGAAACTGCACTCATTGCAAACATTCCTCTTCCTGGAGGATGATGACATTTGTGCAGTCACTGAAACCTGGCTCAAAGCAGTGGAGAGAACACCAGCCATACCAGATTACTCATCCTACCATACGTTCAGGCTACAAATGGAGGGCTACAAAGCCAAAGGAGGTGGAGTTTCAATATTTGTCAAAGACATACACACCTCCAGGCTGGTAAAACAGTATGACACACAGAAGACACTCCAAGTACAGTTAACTGTGGACAAAAAACCCATTCAAATCATATCTAGTTACAGACCCCCAAACATGACTCAGGATGCCCACTCCACCTATCTGGACTTACTTAAATCCATCAAGATTCAACCCTCTACCCTGATCCTGGGTGACTTTAACTACCCGACCATAGAGTGGAAGACCTATTCTATCCCAAACATGAATGCCCAGAGATTCCTCTACTTCATAAATCCCAATACATTGGATCAACTGGTCAACATCCCCATGAGAGGTAAAAATATTCTTGACCTGGTACTAACCACCATGAGTAGCCACTGTATCACCCCTACAGTGTCATCCTCCTTGGAAAGATTGACCATAAAGAGATCACAATGTACAGAACAGCTCCTGAATCAGATGCATTACACAAGATGCTGGTTTACAGTTGTGCCAGTGCACATTTGAATGGATGAAATTACCATTCTTTCAAATGTTGATGTTCTTTTAAATATATATGACAGTGGTTGAAGTGCACAGTATCACGATAGAGCTACACATACTACATGCATTAGAATCCTTTTCTACACAGCACAAGTTAACATATATGCGCTGTAGTCAATCACTGCTGGATTCAAACCCCATACCTCTGTACTTAATCTTGAAAGCATAGTATCGACAACCAGTGCTACAAGGCTAACTCATACAATCACTTTGATATGGTTCATTTCTGATAGCATGATGCAAGCATTGTCTTTCCATAACAGTTTCTTGCTTGAGGAGCAATACAAATATATAGGGTAATCCTCTGTTAGTGAAACTATGTCTAAGTGAAAGTTTTCATAAGTGTTGTTGTCATGGACACAATTGTACATGAAAGTACTCACACTCTCAGTAGTTACTCAGTATTGGATTTGAAACCTCTACCTATTTACACAAACTAAACAACACAGAAATAGCAACTAGCACCACAGGAGAAGTCTGAATTGTAAGGGCACAGTATGCATTTGTAACATGCTGACCACATCAGTGAGATGCAGGAAGATGCTTGTGGCAAAAGTGAGATAATGGGATGGAAGCAACCTCTCCCATGTTAAAATCTTTCACTGACCGAGAGCTGATATAGCACATTTGTTCAGGAAGCTATACATACCTGACATTAAAGCCAGACATGCAAGTTCCTCACTGTGAGATATGAACCTCTTATCTATCTAGTTATGCAATTTAACAAATACAATATTAGCCGCAAAACCACAAGACAAGTATGACACTTAGGGTTAGAGAGTGCAATTTTGACAGGATGACCTCATCAGTGTATTGCAGTTTACTTTTGACATGATTGACATGATGACCTCAACACTAGGTTGCAGAGAAGATGTTTTGTTAAAAGTGAGGAAAATTGCAGCAGGAGTTGTGTCCAAAGTTAAACACATTCTCCTCTGTGGATGCAGACAGAGCATATTTGACATTGAGTAGTTACTTACCTGTCAGTAGACCTACCCCAAACACACAAGATCCCCACAGGGAGAATTGAACCTTCTACCTATCTAGTATACAATCCAGGCAGCACAGTATTACTTGCAAGCACCACAGGAGAAGTCTGTTTTTACTAATGTGAAAATGCACATTTGTGATAGTAAAACTTCATCCTGAGACAGAGTAGCAACTGCCTCATGTACACGGGCAACCCACTACTACTACCACCTAGGAAGACAATATGTGAAAGATGCAATTACATTAAGAACCTAGAATACTTGCTGTCTCAATCACAAGCCAGTACATCTGGTACTGAGAAGGTTGTCTGCACAAACACTACAAACACCACACTACTAACACCACCCACACCTACACAATGCACTCCAACATATACAGAGATTTTCAACAAAAACATACCTAAACAAAAGAGACCTCTAAGGCAAAAACACACATGTACATCACAACCCACAGCACCAAGAACCACACATTGTGCACACACCTGTGTCTCACAGCGTCTAAAGCCCAGCCACAAACCCAACATACTAGTCATAGGAGACTTGATTGTGAGACACACAGATGTGCCCCTCACCAGGCTAGACAAGGATAAAGTCATGGTAACTTGCATGTCAGGTGCTAGAATCTACCATATACTGCTGCACTAAAGTCTCTTAATGACAGGTACTCTTATGACTCTGTCATAGTCCACATTGGTGTGAATGACTTGAGATGTACCTCTCTGGACTATATGAAGAGAGACATGCTTGAGCTCACTGAATATGGTTCCCAGGCAGGTATGTCCCTAGCCTTAAGCAGCATCCTACCATCACCCAGGATGATGCCTCAATACAAACAGAAAATTATTTATTTAACAATTGGCTTAGTTTCTGCTGTCATTCCAATTGGATTCAGTACCTGACAGCCTGGGAGGACATGATTGACAGACCACAATGCTTTGCCAGAGATGACCTTCATCTGCCTTCCCTGGGCTTCAGGCTTCTGGCAAAGGCTCTTGCCTCCCCCATAGTACCTTTTTTAGGCAAAGTCATGAGGACAAGATTACCAATGTGAAAAGTTCTTCTAAATGAAATTTAAAGGTCATGTGCTAAACACTAGGAATCTTAGCATGAAACTGCACTCATTGCAAACATTCCTCCTCCTGGAGGATGATGACATTTGTGCAGTCACTGAAACCTGGTTCAAAGCAGTGGAGAGAACACCAGCCATACCAGGTTACTCATCCTACCATACGTTCAGGCTACAAATGGAGGGCTACAAAGCCAAAGGAGGTGGAGTTTCAATATTTGTCAAAGACATACACACCTCCAGGCTGGTCAAACAGTATGACACACAGAAGACACTCCAAGTAGAGTTAACTGTGGACAAAAAACCCATTCAAATCATATCTAGCTACAGACCCCCAAACATAACTCAGGATGCCCACTCCACCTATCTGGACTTACTTAAATCCATCAAGATTCAACCCTCTACCCTGATCCTGGGTGACTTTAACTACCCAACCATAGAGTGGAAGACCTATTCTAGCCCAAACATGAATGCCCAGAGATTCCTGTACTTCATCAATCCCAATACATTGTATCAGCTGGTCAACATCCCCATGAGAGGTAAAAATATTCTTGACCTGGTACTAACCACCATGAGTAGCCACTGTATCACCCCTACAGTGTCATCCTCCTTGGAAAGATTGACCATAAAGAGATCACAATGTACAGAACAGCTCCAGAATCAGATGCATTACACAAGATGCTGGTTTACAGTTGTGCCAGTGCACATTTGAATGGATGAAATTACCATTCTTTCAAATGTTGATGTTCTTTTAAAAATATATGACAGTGGTTGAAGTGCACAGTATCACTATAGAGCTACACATACTACATGCATTAGAATCCTTTTCTACACAGCACAAGTTAACATATATGCGCTGTAGTCAATCACTGCTGGATTCAAACCTCATACCTCTGTACTTAATCTTGAAAGCATAGTATCGACAACCAGTGCTACAAGGCTAACTCATACAATCACTTTGATATGGTTCATTTTTGATAGCATGATGCAAGCATTGTGTTTCCATAACAGTTTCTTGCTTGAGGAGCAATACAAATCTACAGGGTAATCCTCTGTTAGTGAAACTATGTCTAAGTGAAAGTTTTCATAAGTGTTGTTGTCATGGACACAATTGTACATGAAAGTACTCACACTCTCAGTAGTTACTCAGTATTGGATTTGAAACCTCTACCTATTTACACAAACTAAACAACACAGAAATAGCAACTAGCACCACAGGAGAAGTCTGAATTGTAAGGGCACAGTATGCATTTGTAACATGCTGACCACATCAGTGAGATGCAGGAAGATGCTTGTGGCAAAAGTGAGATAATGGGATGGAAGCAACCTCTCCCATGTTAAAATCTTTCACTGACCGAGAGCTGATATAGCACATCTGTTCTGGAAGCTATACATACCTGACATTAAAGCCAGACATGCAAGTTCCTCACTGTGAGATATGAACCTCTTATCTATCTAGTTATGCAATTTAACAAATACAATATTAGCCGCAAAACCACAAGACAAATATGACACTTAGGGTTAGAGAGTGCAATTTTGACAGGATGACCTCATCAGTGTATTGCAGTTTACTTTTGACATGATTGACATGATGACCTCAACACTAGGTTGCAGAGAAGATGTTTTGTTAAAAGTGAGGAAAATGGCAGCGGGAGTTGTGTCCAAAGTTAAACACATTATCCTCTGTGGATGCAGACAGAGCATATTTGACATTGAGTAGTTACTTACCTGTCAGTAGACCTACCCCAAACACACAAGATCCCCACAGGGAGAATTGAACCTTCTACCTATCTAGTATACAATCCAGGCAGCACAGTATTACTTGCAAGCACTACAGGAGAAGTCTGTTTTTACTAATGTGAAAATGCACATTTGTGATAGTAAAACTTCATCCTGAGACAGAGTAGCAACTGCCTCATGTACACGGGCAACCCACTACTACTACCACCTAGGAACACAATATGTGAAAGATGCAATTACATTAAGAACCTAGAATACTTGCTGTCTCAATCACAAGCCAGTACATCTGGTACTGAGAAGGTTGTCTGCACAAACACTACAAACACCACACTACTAACACCACCCACACCTACACAATGCACGCCAACATATACGGAGGTTTTCAACAAAACATACCTAAACAAAAGAGACCTCTAAGGCAAAACACACATGTACATCACAACCCACAGCACCAAGAACCACACATTGTGCACACACCTGTGTCTCACAGCGTCTAAAGCCCAGCCACAAACCCAACATACTAGTCATAGGAGACTTGATTGTGAGACACACAGATGTGCCCCTCACCAGGCTAGACAAGGATAAAGTCATGGTAACTTGCATGTCAGGTGCTAGAATCTACCATATACTGCTGCACTAAAGTCTCTTAATGACAGGTACTCTTATGACTCTGTCATAGTCCACATTGGTGTGAATGACTTGAGACGTACCTCTCTGGACTATATGAAGAGAGACATGCTTGAGCTCACTGAATATGGTTCCCAGGCAGGTATGTCCCTAGCCTTAAGAAGCATCCTACCATCACCCAGGATGATGCCTCAATACAAACAGAAAATTATTTTTTTAACAATTGGCTTAGTTTCTGCTGTCATTCCAATTGGATTCAGTACCTGACAGCCTGGGAGGACATGATTGACAGACCACAATGCTTTGCCAGAGATGACCTTCATCTGCCTTCCCTGGGCTTCAGGCTTCTGGCAAAGGCTCTTGCCTCCCCCATAGTGCCTTTTTAGGCAAAGTCATGAGGACAAGATTACCAATGTGAAAAGTTCTTCTAAATGAAATTTAAAGGTCATGTGCTAAACACTAGGAATCTTAGCATGAAACTGCATTCTTTGCAAACATTCCTCCTCCTGGAGGATGATGACATTTGTGCAGTCACTGAAACCTGGTTCAAAGCAGTGGAGAGAACACCAGCCATACCAGGTTACTCATCCTACCATACGTTCAGGCTACAAATGGAGGGCTACAAAGCCAAAGGTGGTGGAGTTTCAATATTTGTCAAAGACATACACACCTCCAGGCTGGTCAAACAGTATGACACACAGAAGACACTCCAAGTACAGTTAACTGTGGACAAAAAACCCATTCAAATCATATCTAGCTACAGACCCCCAAACATGACTCAGGATGCCCACTCCACCTATCTTGACTTACTTAAATCCATCAAGATTCAACCCTCTACCCTGATCCTGGGTGACTTTAACTACCCAAATATAGAGTGGAAGACCTATTCTAGCCCAAACATGAATGCCCAGAGATTCCTCTACTTCATCAATCCCAATACATTGGATCAGCTGGTCAACATCCCCATGAGAAGTAAAAATATTCTTGACCTGGTACTAACCACCATGAGTAGCCACTGTATCACCCCTACAGTGTCATCCTCCTTGGAAAGATTGACCATAAAGAGATCACAATGTACAGAACAGCTCCTGAATCAGATGCATTACACAAGATGCTGGTTTACAGTTGTGCCAGTGCACATTTGAATGGATGAAATTACCATTCTTTCAAATGTTGATGTTCTTTTAAAATATATGACAGTGGTTGAAGTGCACAGTATCACTATAGAGCTACACATACTACATGCATTAGAATCCTTTTCTACACAGCACAAGTTAACATATATGCTGTAGTCAATCACTGCTGGATTCAAACCTCATACCTCTGTACTTAATCTTGAAAGCATAGTATCGACAACCAGTGCTACAAGGCTAACTCATACAATCACTTTGATATGGTTCATTTTGATAGCATGATGCAAGCATTGTGTTTCCATAACAGTTTCTTGCTTGAGGAGCAATACAAATCTACAGGGTAATCCTCTGTTAGTGAAACTATGTCTAAGTGAAAGTTTTCATAAGTGTTGTTGTCATGGACACAATTGTACATGAAAGTACTCACACTCTCAGTAGTTACTCAGTATTGGATTTGAAACCTCTACCTATTTACACAAACTAAACAACACAGAAATAGCAACTAGCACCACAGGAGAAGTCTGAATTGTAAGGGCACAGTATGCATTTGTAACATGCTGACCACATCAGTGAGATGCAGGAAGATGCTTGTGGCAAAAGTGAGATAATGGGATGGAAGCAACCTCTCCCATGTTAAAATCTTTCACTGACCGAGAGCTGATATAGCACATCTGTTCAGGAAGCTATACATACCTGACATTAAAGCCAGACATGCAAGTTCCTCACTGCGAGATATGAACCTCTTATCTATCTAGTTATGCAATTTAACAAATACAATATTAGCCGCAAAACCACAAGACAAGTATGACACTTAGGGTTAGAGAGTGCAATTTTGACAGGATGACCTCATCAGTGTATTGCAGTTTACTTTTGACATGATTGACATGATGACCTCAACACTAGGTTGCAGAGAAGATGTTTTGTTAAAAGTGAGGAAAATGGCAGCGGGAGTTGTGTCCAAAGTTAAACACATTATCCTCTGTGGATGCAGACAGAGCATATTTGACATTGAGTAGTTACTTACCTGTCAGTAGACCTACCCCAAACACACAAGATCCCCACAGGGAGAATTGAACCTTCTACCTATCTAGTATACAATCCAGGCAGCACAGTATTACTTGCAAGCACTACAGGAGAAGTCTGTTTTTACTAATGTGAAAATGCACATTTGTGATAGTAAAACTTCATCCTGAGACAGAGTAGCAACTGCCTCATGTACACGGGCAACCCACTACTACTACCACCTAGGAACACAATATGTGAAAGATGCAATTACATTAAGAACCTAGAATACTTGCTGTCTCAATCACAAGCCAGTACATCTGGTACTGAGAAGGTTGTCTGCACAAACACTACAAACACCACACTACTAACACCACCCACACCTACACAATGCACGCCAACATATACGGAGGTTTTCAACAAAAACATACCTAAACAAAAGAGACCTCTAAGGCAAAAACACACATGTACATCACAACCCACAGCACCAAGAACCACACATTGTGCACACACCTGTGTCTCACAGCGTCTAAAGCCCAGCCACAAACCCAACATACTAGTCATAGGAGACTTGATTGTGAGACACACAGATGTGCCCCTCACCAGGCTAGACAAGGATAAAGTCATGGTAACTTGCATGTCAGGTGCTAGAATCTACCATATACTGCTGCACTAAAGTCTCTTAATGACAGGTACTCTTATGACTCTGTCATAGTCCACATTGGTGTGAATGACTTGAGACGTACCTCTCTGGACTATATGAAGAGAGACATGCTTGAGCTCACTGAATATGGTTCCCAGGCAGGTATGTCCCTAGCCTTAAGCAGCATCCTACCATCACCCAGGATGATGCCTCAATACAAACAGAAAATTATTTTTTTAACAATTGGCTTAGTTTCTGCTGTCATTCCAATTGGATTCAGTACCTGACAGCCTGGGAGGACATGATTGACAGACCACAATGCTTTGCCAGAGATGACCTTCATCTGCCTTCCCTGGGCTTCAGGCTTCTGGCAAAGGCTCTTGCCTCCCCCATAGTGCCTTTTTAGGCAAAGTCATGAAGACAAGATTACCAATGTGAAAAGTTCTTCTAAATGAAATTTAAAGGTCATGTGCTAAACACTAGGAATCTTAGCATGAAACTGCATTCATTGCAAACATTCCTCCTCCTGGAGGATGATGACATTTGTGCAGTCACTGAAACCTGGTTCAAAGCAGTGGAGAGAACACCAGCCATACCAGGTTACTCATCCTACCATACGTTCAGGCTACAAATGGAGGGCTACAAAGCCAAAGGAGGTGGAGTTTCAATATTTGTCAAAGACATACACACCTCCAGGCTGGTCAAACAGTATGACACACAGAAGACACTCCAAGTACAGTTAACTGTGGACAAAAAACCCATTCAAATCATATCTAGCTACAGACCCCCAAACATGACTCAGGATGCCCACTCCACCTATCTTGACTTACTTAAATCCATCAAGATTCAACCCTCTACCCTGATCCTGGGTGACTTTAACTACCCAACCATAGAGTGGAAGACCTATTCTAGCCCAAACATGAATGCCCAGAGATTCCTCTACTTCATCAATCCCAATACATTGGATCAGCTGGTCAACATCCCCATGAGAAGTAAAAATATTCTTGACCTGGTACTAACCACCATGAGTAGCCACTGTATCACCCCTACAGTGTCATCCTCCTTGGAAAGATTGACCATAAAGAGATCACAATGTACAGAACAGCTCCTGAATCAGATGCATTACACAAGATGCTGGTTTACAGTTGTGCCAGTGCACATTTGAATGGATGAAATTACCATTCTTTCAAATGTTGATGTTCTTTTAAAAATATATGACAGTGGTTGAAGTGCACAGTATCACTATAGAGCTACACATACTACATGCATTAGAATCCTTTTCTACACAGCACAAGTTAACATATATGCGCTGTAGTCAATCACTGCTGGATTCAAACCTCATACCTCTGTACTTAATCTTGAAAGCATAGTATCGACAACCAGTGCTACAAGGCTAACTCATACAATCACTTTGATATGGTTAATTTTTGATAGCATGATGCAAGCATTGTGTTCCCATAACAGTTTCTTGCTTGAGGAGCAATACAAATCTACAGGGTAATCCTCTGTTAGTGAAACTATGTCTAAGTGAAAGTTTTCATAAGTGTTGTTGTCATGGACACAATTGTACATGAAAGTACTCACACTCTCAGTAGTTACTCAGTATTGGATTTGAAACCTCTACCTATTTACACAAACTAAACAACACAGAAATAGCAACTAGCACCACAGGAGAAGTCTGAATTGTAAGGGCACAGTATGCATTTGTAACATGCTGACCACATCAGTGAGATGCAGGAAGATGCTTGTGGCAAAAGTGAGATAATGGGATGGAAGCAACCTCTCCCATGTTAAAATCTTTCACTGACCGAGAGCTGATATAGCACATCTGTTCAGGAAGCTATACATACCTGACATTAAACCCAGACATGCAAGTTCCTCACTGCGAGATATGAACCTCTTATCTATCTAGTTATGCAATTTAACAAATACAATATTAGCCGCAAAACCACAAGACAAGTATGACACTTAGGGTTAGAGAGTGCAATTTTGACAGGATGACCTCATCAGTGTATTGCAGTTTACTTTTGACATGATTGACATGATGACCTCAACACTAGGTTGCAGAGAAGATGTTTTGTTAAAAGTGAGGAAAATTGCAGCGGGAGTTGTGTCCAAAGTTAAACACATTATCCTCTGTGGATGCAGACAGAGCATATTTGACATTGAGTAGTTACTTACCTGTCAGTAGACCTACCCCAAACACACAAGATCCCCACAGGGAGAATTGAACCTTCTACCTATCTAGTATACAATCCAGGCAGCACAGTATTACTTGCAAGCACTACAGGAGAAGTCTGTTTTTACTAATGTGAAAATGCACATTTGTGATAGTAAAACTTCATCCTGAGACAGAGTAGCAACTGCCTCATGTACACGGTCACCCACTACTACTACCACCTAGGAACACAATATGTGAAAGATGCAATTACATTAAGAACCTAGAATACTTGCTGTCTCAATCACAAGCCAGTACATCTGGTACTGAGAAGGTTGTCTGCACAAACACTACAAACACCACACTACTAACACCACCCACACCTACACAATGCACGCCAACATATACGGAGGTTTTCAACAAAAACATACCTAAACAAAAGAGACCTCTAAGGCAAAAACACACATGTACATCACAACCCACAGCACCAAGAACCACACATTGTGCACACACCTGTGTCTCACAGCGTCTAAAGCCCAGCCACAAACCCAACATACTAGTCATAGGAGACTTGATTGTGAGACACACAGATGTGCCCCTCACCAGGCTAGACAAGGATAAAGTCATGGTAACTTGCATGTCAGGTGCTAGAATCTACCATATACTGCTGCACTAAAGTCTCTTAATGACAGGTACTCTTATGACTCTGTCATAGTCCACATTGGTGTGAATGACTTGAGACGTACCTCTCTGGACTATATGAAGAGAGACATGCTTGAGCTCACTGAATATGTTTCCCAGGCAGGTATGTCCCTAGCCTTAAGCAGCATCCTACCATCACCCAGGATGATGCCTCAATACAAACAGAAAATTATTTTTTTAACAATTGGCTTAGTTTCTGCTGTCATTCCAATTGGATTCAGTACCTGACAGCCTGGGAGGACATGATTGACAGACCACAATGCTTTGCCAGAGATGACCTTCATCTGCCTTCCCTGGGCTTCAGGTTTCTGGCAAAGGCTCTTGCCTCCCCCATAGTGCCTTTTTTAGGCAAAGTCATGAGGACAAGATTACCAATGTGAAAAGTTCTTCTAAATGAAATTTAAAGGTCATGTGCTAAACACTAGGAATCTTAGCATGAAACTGCACTCATTGCAAACATTCCTCCTCCTGGAGGATGATGACATTTGTGCAGTCACTGAAACCTGGTTCAAAGCAGTGGAGAGAACACCAGCCATACCAGGTTACTCATCCTACCATACGTTCAGGCTACAAATGGAGGGCTACAAAGCCAAAGGAGGTGGAGTTTCAATATTTGTCAAAGACATACACACCTCCAGGCTGGTCAAACAGTATGACACACAGAAGACACTCCAAGTACAGTTAACTGTGGACAAAAAACCCATTCAAATCATATCTAGCTACAGACCCCCAAACATAACTCAGGATGCCCACTCCACCTATCTGGACTTACTTAAATCCATTAAGATTCAACCCTCTACCCTGATCCTGGGTGACTTTAACTACCCAACCATAGAGTGGAAGACCTATTCTAGCCCAAACATGAATGCCCAGAGATTCCTGTACTTCATCAATCCCAATACATTGGATCAGCTGGTCAACATCCCCATGAGAGGTAAAAATATTCCTGACCTGGTACTAACCACCACGAGTAGCCACTGTATCACCCCTACAGTGTCATCCTCCTTGGAAAGATTGACCATAAAGAGATCACAATGTACAGAACAGCTCCTGAATCAGATGCATTACACAAGATGCTGGTTTACAGTTGTGCCAGTGCACATTTGAATGGATGAAATTACCATTCTTTCAAATGTTGATGTTCTTTTAAAAATATATGACAGTGGTTGAAGTGCACAGTATCACTATAGAGCTACACATACTACATGCATTAGAATCCTTTTCTACACAGCACAAGTTAACATATATGCGCTGTAGTCAATCACTGCTGGATTCAAACCTCATACCTCTGTACTTAATCTTGAAAGCATATTATTGACAACCAGTGCTACAAGGCTAACTCATACAATCACTTTGATATGGTTCATTTTTGATAGCATGATGCAAGCATTGTGTTTCCATAACAGTTTCTTGCTTGAGGAGCAATACAAATCTACAGGGTAATCCTCTGTTAGTGAAACTATGTCTAAGTGAAAGTTTTCATAAGTGTTGTTGTCATGGACACAATTGTACATGAAAGTACTCACACTCTCAGTAGTTACTCAGTATTGGATTTGAAACCTCTACCTATTTACACAAACTAAACAACACAGAAATAGCAACTAGCACCACAGGAGAAGTCTGAATTGTAAGGGCACAGTATGCATTTGTAACATGCTGACCACATCAGTGAGATGCAGGAAGATGCTTGTGGCAAAAGTGAGATAATGGGATGGAAGCAACCTCTCCCATGTTAAAATCTTTCACTGACCGAGAGCTGAAATAGCACATCTGTTCAGGAAGCTATACATACCTGACATTAAAGCCAGACATGCAAGTTCCTCACTGAGATATGAACCTCTTATCTATCTAGTTATGCAATTTAACAAATACAATATTAGCCGCAAAACCACAAGACAAGTATGACACTTAGGGTTAGAGGGTGCAATTTTGACAGGATGACCTCATCAGTGTATTGCAGTTTACTTTTGACATGATTGACATGATGACCTCAACACTAGGTTGCAGAGAAGATGTTTTGTTAAAAGTGAGGAAAATTGCAGCGGGAGTTGTGTCCAAAGTTAAACACATTATCCTCTGTGGATGCAGACAGAGCATATTTGACATTGAGTAGTTACTTACCTGTCAGTAGACCTACCCCAAACACACAAGATCCCCACAGGAGAATTGAACCTTCTACCTATCTAGTATACAATCCAGGCAGCACAGTATTACTTGCAAGCACTACAGGAGAAGTCTGTTTTTACTAATGTGAAAATGCACATTTGTGATAGTAAAACTTCATCCTGAGACAGAGTAGCAACTGCCTCATGTACATGGGCAACCCACTACTACTACCACCTAGGAACACAATATGTGAAAGATGCAATTACATTAAGAACCTAGAATACTTGCTGTCTCAATCACAAGCCAGTACATCTGGTACTGAGAAGGTTGTCTGCACAAACACTACAAACACCACACTACTAACACCACCCACACCTACACAATGCACTCCAACATATACAGAGGTTTTCAACAAAAACATACCTAAACAAAAGAGACCTCTAAGGCAAAAACACACATGTACATCACAACCCAAAGCACCAAGAACCACACATTGTGCACACACCTGTGTCTCACCGCGTCTAAAGCCCAGCCACAAACCCAACATACTAGTCATAGGAGACTTGATTGTGAGACACACAGATGTGCCCCTCACCAGGCTAGACAAGGATAAAGTCATGGTAACTTGCTTGTCAGGTGCTAGAATCTACCATATACTGCTGCACTAAAGTCTCTTAATGACAGGTACTCTTATGACTCTGTCATAGTCCACATTGGTGTGAATGACTTGAGATGTACCTCTCTGGACTATATGAAGAGAGACATGCTTGAGCTCACTGAATATGTTTCCCAGGCAGGTATGTCCCTAGCCTTAAGCAGCATCCTACCATCACCCAGGATGATGCCTCAATACAAACAGAAAATTATTTATTTAACAATTGGCTTAGTTTCTGCTGTCATTCCAATTGGATTCAGTACCTGACAGCCTGGGAGGACATGATTGACAGACCACAATGCTTTGCCAGAGATGACCTTCATCTGCCTTCCCTGGGCTTCAGGCTTTTGGCAAAGGCTCTTGCCTCTCCCATAGTGCCTTTTTTAGGCAAAGTCATGAGGACAAGATTACCAATGTGAAAAGTTCTTCTAAATGAAATTTAAAGGTCATGTGCTAAACACTAGGAATCTTAGCATGAAACTGCACTCATTGCAAACATTCCTCCTCCTGGAGGATGATGACATTTGTGCAGTCACTGAAACCTGGTTCAAAGCAGTGGAGAGAACACCAGCCATACCAGGGTACTCATCCTACCATACGTTCAGGCTACAAATGGAGGGCTACAAAGCCAAAGGAGGTGGAGTTTCAATATTTGTCAAAGACATACACACCTCCAGGCTGGTCAAACAGTATGACACACAGAAGACACTCCAAGTACAGTTGACTGTGGACAAAAAACCCATTCAAATCATATCTAGCTACAGACCCCGAAACATAACTCAAGATGCCCACTCCACCTATCTGGACTTACTTAAATCCATCAAGATTCAACCCTCTACCCTGATCCTGGGTGACTTTAACTACCCAACCATAGAGTGGAAGACCTATTCTAGCCCAAACATGAATGCCCAGAGATTCCTGTACTTCATCAATCCCAATACATTGGATCAGCTGGTCAACATCCCCATGAGAGGTAAAAATATTCTTGACCTGGTACTAACCACCATGAGTAGCCACTGTATCACCCCTACAGTGTCATCCTCCTTGGAAAGATTGACCATAAAGAGATCACAATGTACAGAACAGCTCCTGAATCAGATGCATTACACAAGATGCTGGTTTACAGTTGTGCCAGTGCACATTTGAATGGATGAAATTACCATTCTTTCAAATGTTGATGTTCTTTTAAAAATATATGACAGTGGTTGAAGTGCACAGTATCACTATAGAGCTACACATACTACATGCATTAGAATCCTTTTCTACACAGCACAAGTTAACATATATGCGCTGTAGTCAATCACTGCTGGATTCAAACCTCATACCTCTGTACTTAATCTTGAAAGCATAGTATCGACAACCAGTGCTACAAGGCTAACTCATACAATCACTTTGATATGGTTCATTTTTGATAGCATGATGCAAGCATTGTGTTTCCATAACAGTTTCTTGCTTGAGGAGCAATACAAATCTACAGGGTAATCCTCTGTTAGTAAAACTATGTCTAAGTGAAAGTTTTCATAAGTGTTGTTGTCATGGACACAATTGTACATGAAAGTACTCACACTCTCAGTAGTTACTCAGTATTGGATTTGAAACCTCTACCTATTTACACAAACTAAACAACACAGAAATAGCAACTAGCACCACAGGAGAAGTCTGAATTGTAAGGGCACAGTATGCATTTGTAACATGCTGACCACATCAGTGAGATGCAAGAAGATGCTTGTGGCAAAAGTGAGATAATGGGATGGAAGCAACCTCTCCCATGTTAAAATCTTTCACTGACCGAGAGCTGATATAGCACATCTGTTCAGGAAGCTATACATACCTGACATTAACGCCAGACATGCAAGTTCCTCACTGCGAGATATGAACCTCTTATCTATCTAGTTATGCAATTTAACAAATACAATATTAGCCGCAAAACCACAAGACAAGTATGACACTTAGGGTTAGAGAGTGCAATTTTGACAGGATGGCCTCATCAGTGTATTGCAGTTTACTTTTGACATGATTGACATGATGACCTCAACACTAGGTTGCAGAGAAGATGTTTTGTTAAAAGTGAGGAAAATTGCAGCGGGAGTTGTGTCCAAAGTTAAACACATTCTCCTCTGTGGATGCAGACAGAGCATATTTGACATTGAGTAGTTACTTACCTGTCAGTAGACCTACCCCAAACACACAAGATCCCCACAGGGAGAATTGAACCTTCTACCTATCTAGTATACAATCCAGGCAGCACAGTATTACTTGCAAGCACCACAGGAGAAGTCTGTTTTTACTAATGTGAAAATGCACGTTTGTGATAGTAAAACTTCATCCTGAGACAGAGTAGCAACTGCCTCATGTACACGGGCAACCCACTACTACTACTACCTAGGAACACAATATGTGAAAGATGCAATTACATTAAGAACCTAGAATACTTGCTGTCTCAATCACAAGCCAGTACATCTGGTACTGAGAAGGTTGTCTGCACAAACACTACAAACACCACACTACTAACACCACCCACACCTACACAATGCACGCCAACATATATGGAGGTTTTCAACAAAAACATACCTAAACAAAAGAGACCTCTAAGGCAAAAACACACATGTACATCACAACCCACAGCACCAAGAACCACACATTGTGCACACACCTGTGTCTCACAGCGTCTAAAGCCCAGCCACAAACCCAACATACTAGTCATAGGAGACTTGATTGTGAGACACACAGATGTGCCCCTCACCAGGCTAGACAAGGATAAAGTCATGGTAACTTGCTTGTCAGGTGCTAGAATCTACCATATACTGCTGCACTAAAGTCTCTTAATGACAGGTACTCTTATGACTCTGTCATAGTCCACATTGGTGTGAATGACTTGAGACGTACCTCTCTGGACTATATGAAGAGAGACATGCTTGAGCTCACTGAATATGTTTCCCAGGCAGGTATGTCCCTAGCCTTAAGCAGCATCCTACCATCACCCAGGATGATGCCTCAATACAAACAGAAAATTATTTTTTTAACAATTGGCTTAGTTTCTGCTGTCATTCCAATTGGATTCAGTACCTGACAGCCTGGGAGGACATGATTGACAGACCACAATGCTTTGCCAGAGATGACCTTCATCTGCCTTCCCTGGGCTTCAGGCTTCTGGCAAAGGCTCTTGCCTCCCCCATAGTGCCTTTTTAGGCAAAGTCATGAGGACAAGATTACCAATGTGAAAAGTTCTTCTAAATGAAATTTAAAGGTCATGTGCTAAACACTAGGAATCTTAGCATGAAACTGCACTCATTGCAAACATTCCTCCTCCTGGAGGATGATGACATTTGTGCAGTCACTGAAACCTGGTTCAAAGCAGTGGAGAGAACACCAGCCATACCAGGTTACTCATCCTACCATACGTTCAGGCTACAAATGGAGGGCTACAAAGCCAAAGGAGGTGGAGTTTCAATATTTGTCAAAGACATACACACCTCCAGGCTGGTCAAACAGTATGACACACAGAAGACACTCCAAGTACAGTTAACTGTGGACAAAAAAAAACATTCAAATCATATCTAGCTACAGACCCCCAAACATGACTCAGGATGCCCACTCCACCTATCTGGACTTACTTAAATCCATCAAGATTCAACCCTCTACCCTGATCCTGGGTGACTTTAACTACCCAACCATAGAGTGGAAGACCTATTCTAGCCCAAACATGAATGCCCAGAGATTCCTCTACTTCATCAGTCCCAATACATTGGATCAGCTGGTCAACATCCCCATGAGAGGTAAAAATATTCTGGACCTGGTACTAACCACCATGAGTAGCCACTGTATCACCCCTACAGTGTCATCCTCCTTGGAAAGATTGACCATAAAGAGTTCACTTTTGAAGTCACCATCTCCTCTGACTTGCCCCTTGCCAGGGTCAAACAAATAAGCTTTTCAAAAGCTGACTACAGTCTCCTGATAGCAGGTATAAGCAGCTTCTTAGCCACTGTCCCTTCAGTTGGAACTAGCACAAATGTTTAAGCCTGCACCAAAAAACTATATGAGCACTTACATAGCTGCAAGGACTCAGCAATACCTGACATGATTAAATCATCTTCCATAACCAAGAATAAACTTGTCTGGTGGATAGCAGCAATAAAAAAACTCTATAATAAAAGGAAATAAATTGCTGTCCAGGACCAAGAAGGAGCAGGTGCCAAGTTGGAAGCAAGTTTTCCTTTGCTGAACAAGCAAATAACGTCACTGGTAAAATCCTCTAAGGCTAACTTTGAGTCCAAACTGGCCACATCCACTAAGGACAATCACAAGTCCTTCTTTCCGTACATCTGCAATCTCCAAGGTAACACCTACGTATGCTCTGGACTAGTGGTCCAGAACACCACATACACAAATGCCATAGATATAGCCAACCTGCTGGCAGACAGGTTCCATGAAAACTTCACCCCTATGTCCTCACATCAGTAAACCAGGACATCCCAGCACCTGCCCTCCTCCCCTCATCACCAGGGAGAAGGTCTTTAATGCCCTCTCAAAGGCAAAAAATACAGCCTCCATAGGACCCGACAACATCCATGGCTGTGTCCTACATGAAATTAGGCATGAACTCTCAGGACCATTAGACACCCTATTCAACCAAAACCTGAGCACCGGCTTCATCCCAGCTGAATGGAAGACTGCCAACGTCATTCCTCTATGCAAAGGTGGAGTTCCCACTGACCCAGGCAATTATAGGCCCATCAGCCTAACTAGTCTGATCTGAAAGGCCATGGAACACATTATCATGGACCTTGTAAACAAGGACATTGGCAACCTGCAAACGCTTGACCCCGCACAGTTTGGTTTTGTCAAAGGAAGATCATGCCTGTTAAACTTGGTCGACTTCTTCAAAACAGTCACCAAAGCCATGGATGAGGGGAAGATGGTGCATACTGCCTACATTAACCTATTCAAAGCCTTTGGCACTATTCCCCACTATGGCATAATAGATAAACTCTCAGAGCTAGGCATCAACCTGTATGTTACCGTATGGGTAGTTAACTGGCTCAGTGATAGAACCCACACAGTCAAAATTAGGGAAGCCACCTCTAGTAGTAGACTCGTATCTAGCTATGTACCCCAAGGATCAGTCTTGGTGCCTCTACTGTTTGGGATATACTTTTCTGAGGTGCAAGCCAAAGCCAGTGGTCTGTGACTAACCAAGTTGGCAGATGACTGCAAGCTGGGTGCTGTCTTAAATTCCCCTAGTGACGTGAATAACGTCCAAGAGGGCCTTACCAAAACTAATGACTGGTGTCAGAACCATGGCCTTAAACTAAGTTCCAAGAAATGCATTATTATCTACTTTGAGGAAAATGGCACCCCTACTAATTATCACATTAATAACAATGTGCTAAGCACACAATCAGTTGTGAGGGACTTGAGCACCCAGGTTGATAGCAAGCTGACTTTTGACTAACCACGTTGCCTCAATTGTATGGAAGGCTTTCTACATGGCCCACCTCATAAGTAAGGGTATTTCATCCATGGATAAGGAGGTCATGACATCCTTGTACTCCTCCCTTATCATACCCATTACTGAATACAATGCTCCCTTTGGCATTTACCTTGCCAAGCACATGCAGCAGTTGGAGAGACCACAGAGGTTTCTGTCCAGGAAAATCCAGGGCCTCAAACACCTATCCTATATGGATAGGATAAAAGCCCTGTCCTTCTACTCAGTCTCAGAAAGACTGCTCAGAGGTGACCTGTGTCTGGCATACAAGGTTGTCTCAAATCCAGCCTTGATAGAGTTGGTGCATATCCGTAAGTCAAACTACACTCACGCAACCCACAAGCACAGCCTCAACCTGGTCTATGACATCAATAGAACTTGTTGGTAGGATAGATTTGTTTCCCAAAGAATCCCCCATCAGTGGGATATACTCCCTCTCCATGTCAAGCAGGGTACCTCACTAGCCCTCTTTAAAAGGAGCCTGGATGACTGGATGGGAAACAGAAAATACACCTCTGGGATCCCACCTGTGTCCCTGCTGGACAGGGGTAACAGGTGCTGACTATGTGAGAACATGGGCAAAATTGTTGGCTAGGCTTATAAGGGCCTCCTGGCCAATAGCCTAGTATCATCCTATGAACCTATAAGAAGCAGTATACAATTACTACAAAAAGAAATTGATTATTATTTACTGATCTTATTGATAATCAGAAATGGTGTGGGGTAATACCCTAGCAATCTATGTACCTGAGGCTGCTTCCCACCCCTCTCAGTTTTACTCTCTCATGGACAGAAGCATTCAGGTATGTGTACCTTTGTGATCTAAGCATAATGCCATATTTAAAACCGTCCAATATAATGAAATAACAGCATCAATAAATTTTACATGAAAACAACAAAACTAAATAGCTCTAATAAATGTTAACTTCATCACTGTACGAGGGATTTGAAACTGACAAGTATGTCCCTCAACATTACTAATCTAAAATGCAAGGCTGACTATGTTGCAATTAATTCAAGACCCTGAAAGGCGTGGAAAGCCCTGAAGTGTTAGAATTTGGGTTACCACCTGTCCCACTTTGCGAGGGACAGCCCCTTTTTGGGCAGTTGTGTCCTGCAAAAAAACTTAAAAAATGGCAAATGTCCTGAGATATTAGGACAAAATTATTTCCTTATATTTTATGTAATAGTTGCATAAAACAGTTATTCTGTATTTGAAACACCTAAATGTTAGAAGAAACAGAATAAGCAACTAAAATGCTACAAGAATAAGCTTTTATTTAGGCAAAGATGTGAAGTTCTGTCCTTTGTACTGGCCGTGGGTATGTTTCGGCCTGACAGTTTGTTCAACAACTGTCCCACTTTGGGCATTTGAAAAGCTGGCAACCCTAGTTAGAATCAAGAAGTATATCAACATTTTATGTAATGCCTTTCCATATTAAAAGTATGTGTGTAACTGTGTACTAAGTATATTATTACCTCATCACTATCCTTATGTCCTCATGTTTTTCCACTCTCTTACTCTTATTCCATTCTTGAGCCATATTAGAAACACTTTATTGTAGACAACAATGCCTTAAAAGTTTACAGATATTCAAAGAATGTCCACATTTCTGCATTTTAATTTTTGTTGTGTCCGTCGCAAATTATGTGAATTTCTGGCAAGTCACTGAAGACTGAAGTCATTAAGTAATGCAATACATTTAATTTTCAGATTTGAAATAGATCAGAAATGCCTGCTAACACAAAACCTATTATCTTAGCAAATATGTTAGTTTGTAAGGGCAGTATTTAAAAACTGGCCCTACATTTTGACTTTTGTCACCCAATATTTTTTGCCTTTCTATGTACAGAGGCTGACAGAATAATCATGATGACAATCCTAAGAGTAACTTACTACAAATATGTGCAGAAATGTCTCATAAACAAATTATTTCAATGTCTCTATCCCCATTTCCAAATCTCTCCTTCTATCTTCCCCTTCTGTCTCATGAGTCTTTCTCCTCAGCCTGGTACCAAACATTACCTGTAACTTATGGATAACGGCAGTACTAGGTTTATGGCAAAATCTTGGGAGGTTTTCTATTGGCTACACTGGTGTTCTGTCCCTTGTGCTACTGTGTTTATCCTCACTATGCTAGGTAAAGAGAGGCTGATAGCACTATGACAGGACAGTTATTATCATACATTGAACAGGCTGCAGAATGAAATATACACCATATTGAGATGTTGTAGTTGTAAGTTGTGCTATGAAGTATGCTGCCCACATACTTCCTTGCTCCATAGTCCATGTTTCCACCAGCATTAACATGCCTGATCCACCATGTGCTTCATAACCATTCACAAAATGCTCATATCTTCCGAGAAATCACTGGAGACCGTTAGGTACAATCAAGGCTTTATGTGTTTACAAGCATGGCACAATAGGCACATTTGGACAATATCGCTGCTATTCACACATAAGGGGACAGGATCAATGTTGTTTCATTTTAATCCATGTTCTGAGTTTTTTTTTTTTATTGTGACATGTTATGACTCAAGCATGTCCTATAAACACATACAATTTCATAATAAAAATTTCAGCATGTCTCAAATTAATTAACAGTCACTAGATATGAGGGCTGTGTAACTATACACCTGTATCATCCATATAATGAGTGTGTTACTGCAAGCATCATAACAAATGTGCAATTTATGACATATAAAAAACATTAACATAATACATATCCATTCTTGATTTCATCACAATCCATCCTATTTGTCTGTCTATGCTCCTTATTTGTGTGAAGGTTGACACAGAGAACCATAGACTACTGCAAATTCCCATTCCAAGTTTAACACTTCAACATATAATTACACATGCACTAATACTTTGCCATCCATCACACAAATGAACTTGTCAGCAGTGCACTTCAAGAAGAGATTATGAGGGGGGCGTGGCTAGGATGCTGAACTGATAGCTGCACTTCATTTCAGCTCTCTTACCTCATTGCTATTCCTGACAGGAGTTTTACAAAAAAAATATTTAATTTGAAGAAATATTTACTACTAACTTATTTTTAACAACTTCGAGCATCTACAGGAGAATTTTCATTGTCAGAACTTTAATAATTCCTGTCAAATTAATTACTGGCAAATCAGCACCAATATCAGCTTTACACTATGAGTCATCTTAGGAATTCAGCCCAAGACTCTTCTCTCTAAAAGGATCTACAGTCTCTTATAACAAATATACAGGAACTCACAATTAAAATTGACAAGATGGAAAATAAAATAGATACTTTTAAAGAAAAGTGCTCACAACAACTAGAACAACTTCAGGAAATGTTTATTCAGCAGAAAGGACAGATATTACTTATTCAACAGTCACTAAATGACATTGACACCAGAGTCCAAATAGAAGAACAACAAACTGAATTTTTATTACAACAGAATACATATTTACTAGAAAAGATTGATGATATGGAAAATCGAACAAATAGAAATAATATCCGAATATGTGGTCTACCAGAAAAATCTGAAGGGGACAATATGATAAACTTTCTTACCACCTAGATACCAAATGTAGTAAAATTACCTGAAGCTCTTTCATATGGTATAGAATGTGCACATAGATCACTAGCAACACCTGGAAATACTTCTTCTCCAAATAAGAACAAACTGAGGTCCATAATTGTGAGACTTTTTTCTACACAAGATAAAGATCTGATATTAAGAAATGCTTGGGCAAATTCTCCCGTCAAATACAATGATACATTAATGAGATTTGTCAACAATTACTCTATAAAGGTGGTTTCAAAAAGAAAGGAATTTCTACCAATAATAAAAGCCTTGAAGAAGAAGCAATTAAAAACCCATCTTTTATTTCCAGCAAGACTGAGAATTTTTCTACCAAATGGAATAAAAGTCTTTGAAACAGTAGAGTCAGCAATAAAATACCTTACCAACAATAACATCCTAACACAAGAAGAATCTATGGACTGGGCAATTAGTACTCCAAAGATAAATGCTGAAGTAAACCACTGGAAGACTGTTGAACAAAAGAAAAAAAAAACTAAAGGACAAATAATCTTATATGTTTTATATTCTGTAAAAGTTTAAATAATAATACAAAAAACAAAAGAAAAGTTCTTTATGTCTTCAACTCAGTCTGAAACAGGTACTGTTTTCTATTATACTTTAAATGTTAAAGTTAATATAAATTCAAGTACATTTAAATCAATCACTCAAGTATATTAAGCATAATTTAAATATTACTTCATTTTTTATTATTTATCCATCTAATATATTCATTTTCTTAAACAGATTAATCAACACATAGCAAAGTTCTCAATATTTTTGTTTGGTTTCTTCTCTCTTACATATAAAGTCTTCGTTAACATATAATGTTCTATTTAGTTCATAGTTGTATTCCTTAATAGATATAGTAAGTCCTGTTGTAAACTTTGTTATTAGTTATATCTCTGACTACATATTTTTCTAAAAGACAAAAGTGTTCTTGTTTGGGTAAATAGCAGAGATGGGAGGGAATGTGTCATGATTAATACGAAGTATTTCAGTTTGACATTATCATAAGACTAATTTAAATAGTCTTAAAACTGTTTTGTTTTGGTTCATTTGTCTATGTTGATGTAGAGTAAGGCAGAATTTGTTCTCCATGGTGTTTTGCGGCTTCAAGCCAAATATGATGTGGTTCTGGACATCCGGAGTTCAGTGACAGTTCTGCCGATGTTTAAATGTCCTGTTATGTTCTGCCCTGTGATTGTGTATATCATAGTATGCTTGAAATGCATTTTATGTAATGTGAAATCCATAGAGCAGGCTAGAGCAGTCGCGTGAATAGTAGTTAATCTTGCCAGAATTAAAAAAAAAAACACATACCGTTTCCCGCTTGGTTCTCGAGACAGCCTTACAGTCACAAATGGTATTAGAAGCACAAGCTCCGTATATTGTTGATGTTTTTCACGTTTTTGCTTATGTGCATCATCCCCTGGCTTTATCTGACGCTTATCCAGGAAGCATGCTCGTTTCATTTTTTAAAATAACATGACCATTATTTATACATCTACAACCACAAGACATTCCTCAGTGCTTTTCCGTTGTTGGGGCAACGATATAGTTGTGGCACTGAAAATTGTCAGGAACCACATTGCTTTTATGTATTACATGTATATATTAAGTATTTTCCACCTTATTTTACAAAGGCAGAGATGCACTAATTTCTTAACTGCACAGAGAACAGCATTTTGAGAGAAGTATGCAGTTTTAAAACAAACACAGAGATATATACATTAGTAAGACAATACATTTTTAAACTACAATCTCGATCTTCAGAACTTAGCATTCCCTTAAGCCTTTCTTGAATTGTCCATGTTCTGGATGACACTAATATTGCATTCTCTCTGCATACTTTCATTTTAAACTCCACCCTCACTCACCACCCAGATCGTGTGTTCATAGTATACATGTTCCTTTCTCCTCTATTTTTATATATATATATATATATATATATATATATATATATATATATATATATATATATGATAACTTTTTATCACAAAATTGGTCTGTTAGCTGCTATAACATTTTTATCCCCTCTATTCCCCTTCCCCTAAATTGCCTCAGTAGTTATCACAAAGTTGCAATAGATGTATATGCATACAAAAACACCTGAGGGAGACTCAATTCATTCTGCTGCTATAAGATGCTGTAAATGTTTTACTTCACCAATATAGATAATTAAAGCAATCTTCATTGACACTAGATATGGGGGTGAATAATGAGTTTATTAAATGAGCCTGAGAAGCAAATCAAAAGCTGATGACTTTCTGTGTAGCTCATTTTAGACAGAAAAGCAACAGAAATGTAATGTCACTCAGCAGAAAGGAACTTAATGTTGGCTTGTATATGAAATAACCAAAAAGTAGATTTCACTGGTTACCAATGAATAATATATACATCTATTTATTTATTTGTGTTTTGTTAATTAATAACAAATAAGGTTTTAGTTAGTTATGTATATATGTATGCGTCTATGTTTGTATATTTATATAGCTTTTTTGACAGTGAAAGTCTGAATGGGTAGAACCCCCCCCCCCTTTTTCAATGGAGAAAAAAAAACTATGATTTCACTATCACTGATTGTTTGAGTCTGCCAGGTCTTTTCTTCTGATGACCAGTTTTGCAAATTCAGTTTAGTTACAGGAGTTGAATGGGTGATAGCTCAACTGCCTTCTTTTTTAATATGTCCCAAACATTCAAAAAATAAATTCTCATGCTAATAGCATGACTATAAAATGTTGTATTTGCCTTTCACCCAAGATGCTCTGGTGACACATTCATTAAGGAACATGCTTTTCTCCAGACATGATATTTGTTAAGCACAGTGCATGACTTGCACAGTAGATATCTGGAAATTCATCACTGGTGTTCAAATCCTGGGGACTACTTCTCCCTTTTATATACTAAACATACTCTCTCTACCTAATGGTGATGTGGTTAAATCCAAAAGATGAAAATATAATGGGGGCATTGCAGGCTTTTGTAATGGGCTCATTCCATCCCAGCCACACTAATTCTTCCATAAAGCTAAATAACTCATAACCTTGCTACCATTCCTCTTCCTCCAGTTTTAGGACATTAATTAATCCTTGCTTAATTGATTTTGTAGTCAGAGACTCATTTATCTGTCAATTGTTTAGATTTTCACAGTGTATAATTCTATATTTTTTTTTTTGTAAAAAATATTGAACATGAGAAAATGTTTATTAATACTCTAAACTATTTTGAAATGATATTACCTTAGTCTAAATGTTTTGTACCTTTTTGAAACCTGATTAGAAACAAGTATTACTGGATTACTATAATATAAAGAGAAAAAGAATATACTTATATATTTTAGCTCATTATATTATTTTCATATATTATTTAAGTGTCTTTATTTAAATCTAAGAGGATAAGAGAAACTGATCCAAACATTATTTGTGAGGGTAGAAAGTTTGTTTGGTTAGATTCACTAACCAAACAAAGAGGTATATTACCTCAGTGATAGGGAATGGTTTTTAAGGTTAAGAATTACAAGTTCAGAAGTTTTATTGTTTTTAATTATCACTTTGGTGTCAGTAAGAAACATGCAAAAACTATACAGTAAAAACATTTTTAAATTCTTCATCCAAGATAGAATAAAAAATAAACAATATTTACATAAAATCACATATAAAACAAACTCAAAACTAGGAAATGAAATGTTTATCCATAGATGTTAATGGTCTGAATAATAATAATAAAAGAAGAAGCCTATTCAAATACATAAATTTATATAAACCACAAGTAGTCTTTTTACAAAAGACACACTTATTAGATGGAGATATAAACAACTTAAATATCAATAATTACACAGTATTAATAAGTTCTCAATATAAAACAAAAAAAAGAGGAGTAGCTATACTACTTTGCAATACAACTATAACACCTAAAATAATTACTACTCATCAAGATACATCAGGTATGTTTTGTCTAGCTTCAATAGAGTTAAATAAGAGAATCTATACTTTAGTAAATCTATATTGGATTCCAGGACTAGGATTAAGAACAGTTAAACAGAACTTTGAAGAGATAATTCATCTAACTAAGGGTAGCCTGATATTGGCAGGAGACTTCAACTGTATAATAAATGAAAAATATACAGATTCTAAATCTAAAAGAAGAAAACAACCTATCTCCAAGGCACTTTTAAAATTTATAGCTACACTATATTTAAAAGATATAAATGAATTTGCAGAACCAGACTCACTAATCTTTTCATTTTATTCTCGTAGATATAGAACTAACTCTAGAATATATGTCGCCAATGACCTAATAACAAAAATTGACAAAGTCAAAATTATAAATTGTCCCTTATCTGATCATAATGCCATAGTCTTTGAGATAGAACTTACTCCTTTTCATTCAAATCCCATTACTAGGATACCTTCCTATATCACAAAATTGACAGAATTTAAAGAATTTTATGAAGAAACAATCAACAACTTTCTAGAAATAAATTACACAGAGGTTATTTCAGAAATATATGTCAGGGATTCATTAAAGGTAGTTACATATGGGAAAATATTATCCTGGTACATAAATAAAAGGAAGTCATGGAATAAAGATATGCTAGACTTACAAAACAAAGCAGATGAATTGAAACTGGAAATATAAAAGGGCAATACTACTCAAGTTCAAGAACTTACACAAATCAATAAGAAGTATGCAGAATTGTTACATCATAAGATTATGATTAACTTAGAAAAGATAAAAATAAACTCATACTCTACTAATCCAGCACACCTGAGACACAACTAATAGAACAAAAAAAAAATAATCAAATCTAAACAAATAAAATAAATATTTATTCTTAATACTAACAAAAGAGTTGGGCGGCCACGGTGGTGCAGTGGTTAGCATTGCTGCCTCACAGCAAGAGGTTCTCTGGTTCGATCCTCGGCTGGGGTGCCTTCTGTGCGGAGTCTGCATGTCCTCCATGTGGTCGTGTGGGTTTCCTCCGGGTGCTCCGGTTTCCTCCCACATCCCAAAGACATGCTGCAGGTGGATTGGACACTCTAAATTGGCCCTAGGTGTGCATGTGAGTGTGCCTTCTGTGGAAGGTTGGGCGCCGGGCTGGCAACTCGACACCGTAAAACTCCACTGCCATTCAATGTGCGGACAAGGTGATCCGCTGTGGCGACACCTAACCGGGAAAAGCCGAAAGAAGATGAATACTAACAAAAGAGTTACGGATCTAAATTATATTTTAGAAGCATTCAGACTTCAGTTTAACTTTGATAATTCCCTAAACACCCAAGATACACCTACTAAGGATATCAAAAAATACTTAGAAAATAATATTCATATTAAATTAACACAAGAACAAATAGGCATTATAAACAAACCAATCAATATGACAGCATTAAAATCACAAATTAAAAAGTTCAAGACAAATAAAGCACCTGATCCAGACAATATGCTATCAGAAATGTATAAATTAATACCCAATCAAGCCATATCCTTACTATTAAAAATATATGATACAGCCAGAAATGATTTGAACATACCACCCTCTGGGAAATATTCATTGATATCTCCAATTATCAAACCAAAGATGAGAAACAGTGCTCTTCATATAGGCCAATATCATTACTCAATATAGACTATAAGATGTTTATGGCTATATATGCAGATAGGATCAACCACTTTCTTCCTTTCTTAATTCACAAAGATCAAACAGGTTTTATTAAAGGAAGAATCACTTCAGATAATTTGTTGTTGTTGTTGTTGTGTCTTTTGGCTTTTTCCGGTTAGGGGTCGCCACAGCAGAACTCTGGTCCGCTAATGATTAGCAGTAGATTTTTATGAGCCGAGTTGCCAGCTCTGACGCACAACCTTCAATGAAGGAACGCCCATTCATGCATGTCTCCACGCAGAAGACGCTCTGGCTGAGAATATTAAAAGAATACTAACATTAATAGACTATAGCAAACATAGAGTCCTAGATTTAAATGTAATCTTATTAGATATTAATAACGCTTTTGATTCTGTTAACTGGAACTTTCTTTCACTAGTTTTAAAATAATATAACTTTCCTTCTAATTTTAATAACATTATCCAAATACTATATGAAAAATCTACTGCATATGTTAAACTAGGATTGCATAGATCAGGCCCTATAACAATCAAAAAGGGAACTAAACAAGGTTGCCCTTTATCACCATTGTTATTTGCATTACTCATAGAACCCTTTGCAAATCAAATCAGATCAAGCAATAACATAAAGGGCATATGTATTAATAAAATGTTAAACCTTAAAATCCAACTCTTTACTGATGACATACTTTTAACTCTCTCAGAAGCCAATGAGTCTTTGAATGCTCTATTTAACTCCATGAATAAGTTTCAAAATATTTCAGGCCTAAAATGTAATGAAAACAAAACTAAAATTATGCCCTGTAACTGTAACAAAATATATAAACAAAAGATTTTCCAAATATATAGTAACAGAAAATAAATTATTATACCTGGGAATACATCTACTCAATGAATTAACAGATTCTCTAATATTTAACTATAATAAAATACTAGACAAAATAGAACAAACAAACAATACATCTTTTCAATAGCAGACAGATTATATCTTATTAAAGCAATCATATTTCCCAAAATATTATACTTAATACAAAACTTTCCATTGCCACTTCCCAAATATATTATTCAAAGATACAATAAACTAATTTTAAATTTTCTATGGTTTCCAAATAAACCCTGTATAGCCTTAAATAAGCATTTACCAGATTGGGAAGATGGTGGAATTAATTTACCGGATATTGATTTATATATTACCTCCTCTGTTATTAAAAATATAACACTATGGTTAAATAATTCATACAGACCTATATAGAAACAAGCACATGAACAGATTTACATAGAATTTAATTACAATCATATACAAGACAATTTAACTGTAATATCATCACCCCTTATATGGATGTTAAAAGATTATTTTTAGGGAAAAAGAATTATATCAATAAATTACCATCAAACTATATAGGCTCTACACTATCAGTGCCCAAAACATATATAAACAAAATACCAAATATTAATTCTTGGATTTTTCTTATTTTCCCTATAGCTTTTACACTCACTATTCTAGACACATCCCAGATCTCTAAAAAGAATATACTCAACAAAGAGTCATTACTCTTTTGGCATCAACTTATAGAGAAAGGGAAAATACTAACAAATGAACAGATAACTTACAATTATAAAATAAATAAAGACCACTGGTTGCTTTTACAAAATCTAGGACATTTTCTTATAAATAAAGTAGAACAAATGCAAACTTCAGTTAGACATGAAGCTCCAAAACTCATTGAATACCTTATTCTTATCACAAAACAACCTTATCAGGGTACAGGTTACTTATCTAATATCTATAAAATTGTTAAAAAACAAAAAAATATCATGAAAAATCATACTGGGATTATTATACTTTAATAAACAACCATCCTCCAATTGAAGAAGAAAAAAGTAATATTCTAAAATCTTCCAAATTTTCTACATTATCAAAATACTGGCAATTATTCACTTGGATATATCTACACAGAAGTTTCTATACACCACATAGGCTAGCCAAAATGTTTTCTAGTGAAGATCAATGTTGGAGATGCCAAACCAAGATAAAAGCAGATTGGCAGCATGTTTTTAATGAATGTATATGTCTCAATATGTACTGGAAGTCTATTAACTATTTTTTCAGACTGTTTATAATGATAATTTTCAATTAACAAAGTCTATAATTTTATTCAATTCTCCTATTCCAAACTGTGTACCAAAAAAGACACTAAAATCCTATGGTCACTATAGACAATTTCACATAAAATCATAACTGCACACTGGAAAAATAAGGCTTCTCCTACGTTCAAGGAATTAAAAAATTTAACATCAACAATTGCTCACATGGAAATATTAACAGTGAAGAACAAAACTAAAAGATCTACTTCATACTATTACTCTTGTATGAAAGTACTGGAAATACTTGAAAAGATCAACAAAGATGTATCATCTTATGTTTCTAACTTTATATAATATAGAATTTCAATGTTATTTGAATAGACACCAATGTAAATAGTTATATAATCGTTTGAAGTTAGTAATGCTTTAGAATTGTAAATATGTTATTTATCTATATTTCATGTAATGTTTCTTAAGACATCTTATTTGAAATAATAAAAAAATATTTAGTGAAAAAAGAAGAGATCATGAAAAACAAAATGGAGCAAGTATTGTGAGTAGCTTGTATTACTTCTGTACATGGTAATAGACTGTTGTATACAAGCTATGCAAATTTCACAGTGATGTTGACTGAACACTTCATTCTGTAAAGTTGTATCTGCTGTCCAACACTTACACCTAGAAATGATATACAATGATGTGAACCCTTTTCATACATACTTCAGTGGCTTTCACCAGTGCACTGTCATGTTTTTGACCTGTCTGTTTGTATTTATACTGCACATTGTCCAAGAATGAGCAAATACAGCTGATAATGCCACAACAAATGATTACCCTTTCCATACAATCATCCTGAGTTAAGCAGTCATGAATGCTTAGTTGTCAATCTGTTGTTTCATAAGAGTGACTGCCATCAAAACACCATATTGCAAAACAGGTACATTTCATTCACATGCCTGTAATGTACATGAATGACAGCACTGATAAGATCTGTGAACAGTATGTAATTACTTGGGATCAGTACCTTGCTATTACTTTTCCCTGTTAGGATACATGCTTTTCACCATACCTGTGATGAACAATACCTTCTCTGCAACACACTCATGTGGTAATCCTAACAAATGTGCATTATCACACATTGAGATCCAGACTTCTCCTATGTGGCTTACATTTAATACTGTTTTCTCTAGATTGTATCAATAGCTAGATGTTCAAATACAGGTCTGACTGAGTATCATGAGCGTGTATGCATGTGCATCTGTACAGCTAGATAGGACTGGATTGACCCATACATCTGATACAGACACTTCCACTCAGAAGAAACATTTAAACTGGGAGAGCGCTTTCTGATCAAATTCTTCAACCTTTAACAAAAACATCTTCTCTGCAACACACTGGTGAGGTCATCCTTTCAAAAGTGCACTCTTTTACTGTAACAGTCAGACTTCTGCTTTGGTGCTTCTGTTTGCTGTTGTGTTCTCTAAGTGTGTAGCTAGATAGGTAGCTCAAATCTAACAGTAGTGAATGTGTGTGTGTGTGTGTGTCTGTGTCTGTGTGCATGTGTGCGTGTGCATGTGTGCGTGTGTGCGTGTGTGTGTGTGTGTGTGTGTGTGTGTGTGTGTGTGTGTGTGTGTGTGTGTGTGTGTGTGTGTGTGTGTGTTGCTCTAGCATCAGGTAAGTATGACTTAAATAACAGATGTGCCATGTCCACTTCCAATAAGTAGAAACATTTAAACTAGACAGGACTCCCCCATCACTTTACCCCACTTTTACCTCAAAAATCTTTTCTGCAACACATTAATGAGGTCATCCTTTCAAAGGTGCACTCTCTCATTAGAGAAATCAGAATTTTTTCTGTAGCACTTATGTTTTATACTGTATTTTCTTGATTGTGTAACTGAATAGGTAGGTGGTTCAAATCCAGCGTTGCATAAATGCTGTATATGTATGCATGTGTCTGTACTGTCAGGCCAAACTGGCTGCATCAGAAAATCCATTGAGCAGGCTTCCACTTACAAGACATATTAACAGTGGGAAAATATTCCCCCTTCAATCTATTCCATCTTTATCCAAAGTACATACCTAACAATGATGTCATCCTTACAGATGTGCAATTTCTCATTATTGCAATCAGATTTCTATGGCTCTGGCAGTTGCTATTATGTTCTCTAGATTGTGTAACCAGAGAGGTAGGTGGTTTGACTCCCTCATTGCCACAGTGTGTCTATGTATATGTCTGTACTGTCATATACAATTAGCTCTATCACAAGATCCTTTGTGTACCCTGCCAATTAGGAAAAAAAATTACACTGGAAGAGGCCTCCCCTATCAATTTCTAGCATTCCTAGGCAAAACTTATTTTTGGCAGCACACTAATAAGATAATGCTTTCAAAAGTGCATGATCTCATAGCTGTAAACTAACTTCTTCTGTGGTGCTGTCTGTTGATACTGTCATCTCTATAAAGTGCAACACAGACAAATAAGTGGTTTGAATCCAGCAGTAAGTGCTACTTAGAGTGTGTGCTTTTCTCTCTCTCATGCTGAGTAGAAAGGACTTCAGCCACATATATGATGTGCAACTATACAGTGTTAGTGAGCTCTCCCATCACATTCATTCCCTCTTAGCAGACTCATCACGCTGTTAAAACAATGATGATGTCATCCATGCAAATGTGTACTGTCACAGCTGCAAATCAGCACCTTGTTTGGTACTTCCATTTCATGCAATCCTTGCTAGCTTTATGATCTTAGTCAGTTCAAAACCAGTTCTACTTCTTATACTGAATGTACATGCAGGTTACAATGTTGTCATCCACATATCTGATGTGTACATGTATAGCTAGGGATTTTTCTTTCAGTACTTTCTGTTCCTTTGTTCATAGGTTCATAGGTTCATAGGTAGGTACTAGGCTATCGGCCCAAGGGCCAATGTAAGCCTAGGTAGCAAGGTTCCATAGCTTATGCCACCCAAAAAAGTTATTTTCCTGTGCCACTGTCCAGCAGAGACATAGAAATGATCCCAGGGGTGTATTTCCTATTTCCCATCCACTCATCAAGATTTTTCTTGAAGTGCTAATGAAGAACTTTGCTTGACATAGATGGGTAGCTTGTTCCAGAGTATAGGAAGTCTCTGGGACAGGAATCTATCACTCCAGCATGTCCTGTTTATTGTGGTGACAAGGTTTAGGTCCCTAGAGTGTATAACTCGGAGGGATTGGGATTTCTTTAGGTGTAGCATGTCCAACAGCTCTGGGTTTGACATGGCTTTATATGTTAGGCAGAAATCACCTTGGAGTAGGCAATATACTACGGAGTAAAGCTGGAGTTTTTTGAGGTGGTCAGTGTAGGGCATTTGTTTGAGGCCAGTAATCCTCTTTGTGAGGTACTTCTGTGGCCTTTCCAGCTGCTGCAAATGTCTTGTGAGGTACATTCCAAAAGGGGTATTGTACTCTATAATGGGTCTAATGAGTGACGAGTAGAGGGGAACAATGACCTCTTTTTTCCTGGATGAGAACCCTTTTATGATGAGGTGTGTCACATAGAAGGACTTCCTGACTACTGTGGTGATGTGACTATCAAAGGAGAGACTGCTGTCCACCTGGGTCCCAAGGTTTCTTATCACGCATGATGATGTAATTTATTGAAATGTGCCTTTTCTAAAACTAGTAGTAAGCCATCTCCTGTAGCTTGAGGAAAAGATGTAATGTTCTGTAGCTTGTTACCTTAGTAAGCTGTGAGTTTGAACCCATGATTGTCTACACATTGTACATGACTGTGATTCTGCTGTACAGTCCTGGCTATAAAATCATCACAAAGTGAGTGAGCCTGTGTTATTATATTTTCTTCTGTATTTTCACCAATGATCTTTACACCTCATGTAAAGAATCCTCCTTTATTCAGTATGCCGATGACTCCACACTTATATCCATCTCAAATAACATTCCTGAACTATACTCCCTGACCCAACAGGCCCTACTATCCACTGAAAAATGGCTCTCTACCAACCTATTGATCCTAAATCCCAAAAAGACCAAACTCCTACATTTCCTTCCTCATTCTCTTTCTCATCACAAAACCTCCTTTTTTATTACATCTTCTAACAATACAACTATCCAACCTGACACCCACACAAAATTCCTTGGGGTCATTATCGATGACGAACTCAAGTTCAACCTACACATACTCCAATGTATAAAAAAAACAAACCAGAAACTAGGCCTGCTATATCGGAACAAAAAATTCCTAAACCCTGAATCTAGACTTACCCTGGGCCAGGCACTCCTCCTCCCCTCCCTCTTATATGCCGCCCCAGTTCTTACCAATATCCAGGCCTCCACACTAAACAAACTCCAACAGACTTACCATAAAATAGCCAGATTCATTACTAACTCCCAATACAACTCACACCACTGCATTTCTCTAAAATCTCTTCAATGGCTTGAACTTCCCCAATTTCTGCTATCTTATCAATTTCATATGCTACACTCTATTCTTTATAAACCCTCCTTCTGTCCATCTCTATCTTCCATAGTCTCCATCTACATCCCATCCCAGACCCTCTGTACTTCTAACCAACAATTACTTGATATCTACCACCCAAAAAGGTCAGTAAGCTAACTACTCTACAAACACTCCCTTGACCATGCTTGGAACAAACCTCCCCTTGACTTATGTTCAGTCTCCCACACCTCACACTTTAAAAATGAACTAAAAGCTTATTTTCTCAATTCCAGAACCTGCCCTTGCCATGACCCTACCTAGTCTTCCTTACATTTATGTACCCTCAAAAGGACCATACTTAGTACCTCATTACACCTCTCTCTCCAATGTGTCCACTATGCATTTGCATAATTTTATACAAACAAAAAATGTTTATTGTTGACCTATTAAACTATATCAATGTAAAATTGTTACTTAGCTTCTTTTTAATGCAACTTTAACTTTATGCATGTAACCCAACATATGTGAATCGTTTTGCTATAACTGCTATTGTATCAATATTGTTTAAAATTGTACTTGTTTTAAAATGTACTACTGGAGCTTTTCTCTTCGGGTCTCCACTGAAAATGGGCCACAAACCCAGTTGGACAAACCCGGATGACAAATGTCAATAAATAAATAAATAAATAAATATATTTGTGTTGGTTAAATGATGTTATGGTAGTCTTTGCTGTAAATCCTTGTGAGCATGCCCAGAGTAATAATGCAACAGATGTGCACTGTTTAGCAAAAAGACCATTAAGTAATCAATGACATGAGATATTTATTGTCATCTGTTGTTCTTTACCAATATATAATTGATTTAGCCTCTGGAATGTTGGCTTTGCCATCTGCACAATGGAGATAGTGACCTATGGGTAGAGGACAGCAACATTTCTCACAGGCCAGTGTACTATTGGTGTATGTGCAATGTAAATCTACAACAGGTTGCTTAGTAAAACATGTTAATGCTTCACCTGAATGTGTTGTATCTTACTGTAGTGTCATACAGTTCTTACTATTCTTTTAACAAGGCTCACTTCAGCACAAAATGTCATTTACAATGTACTGCATTCATATCTGTACATTAATACACTTACCTAAGTCAACACGTTTTATGTGGCACTTGCAACAGGAATGACACACATCATATCATTGATTACAGTGATACACACATTTCATAATCACAAATAATTGTAGCCTGGTATTTGCATTTGCCCATTAGCTGATGTATTAACAGCATAATGCTGGCATAGATTTTTATTTTGCCAAAATCTTATGTGAGCTTCCTATCCATTTGTGATCAACACAAAAATACATCTTATGCATATTGCTATTCATTATGACATTCAGAAGCACAACCCATTTCTTAGGGGACTAATTATATTTGACTTGCACCTTGATTTATGAGCCTGTTCACATATGCAACATTATCATGCCTCATTTTGCATGTACATATGTCACATTGGGTCTATTTCAGAAGACTGAAAAACCAAAAGACTGAATCCCAAAAGTCTGAAAATACAAAATACTGAATGATAGAATATGTCCCTTCACTACTGTTGTGCAATCTTGGAGTTGGTATACATAGTTAGTAGGGGGTGTGGGAGGTGCAGCCCCCCACATGAGGGGTATAAGGGGTCTTGCTCTCTGCATTAAAAATGTGTTCAGTATTTTGAATTTTCAGTCTTTTGGGATTAAGTCCTTTGGTTTGTCAGACTTCTGAAGTAGACCCATCACATCTGCTATAGTCAGACAAATGGTAATAAGCACACACACTTTCTTCCATTCACAACATACAGTGTGCTGAAAAAAAAACTTTGTGTCAGAAAGCACAGGTGTCCATGTTTCTTCTCACCATTTCCATACTGTCAGAGGTGTGTACACTGCCCAAATGACCATCAGTATTGTTCCCTTCATACACATAAGGCAATGACAGCCTTATGGTTCTTTAACCTGTATGTCTGTTCTTTTATCAGTCATGTGGATGGAATTTATTACCTTTGATCACTCACATAGTATACATTACAATGGCAAAGTCCTTCCATGCACCTGCCATGCACATGTAGGCAGGCATTCTCAATGCAGTCATGTAATTAACAAAATATTACTGAGCATACCAGAAAGCATGTATAGTGGCAACCATACATTTAAGTTTTATGACTGTAGTTATACTAGCACGCATAATTTAAATTAGTATACAACACATGTTTTGTTAATCCATGTTTAAATGTACAATACCCTTTCTATGGTTACAAGTGACAACAAATGTCAAAGAAATATCCCTTTCTGAAGTGCATGACACAACAGCTGTAAGGTTCATTTATTTGTGTTTATTAATGATAGGTGGGGATACAGCATACTGTTCGGTACAACAGTTAACTTTCTGGATTCACATCTGATAGGGAATAATTGCAGTATACACAGATCTCCCCTACTGTATCTACTTTACTTTCTAACCATTATCTAAACTCAGCATTTTATAAGCATTTGTCACATCTCCCCATTTAATTTATGTCCCTCTCACATCCTTTGTCAGCATTTCTGTTTTTATTTATGTACACATCACTAAAGTAAACAGGACTACTTGTGTACATAAATATATGTATTTAAATACTGTTGTTTGTTCACCAATCCCATTATATCTGAGTACAGGTTCTTCATTTATTTCCTCTGCTTCTTATTTCCTTCATTCAAGTTTCCCCTCCCTTGTATTATGCTGTCCATGCATTCTGACTTACCGGGTTTGCGTTCACGCAGCATCTGTTGTTTATATTGTGTGCATAAGCCTCTGTGGACTTATTTGTTGCTGTTAGCACTTGTGGTGGCCACGAACAGGTGCTGTTGAATGTGTAGGCTTACTTAGCTTGCATATTCAATGAGCACTGCTGCTCATCATGCTAACAGCATTTAAATGTGTAGAATTAGAATGGAGTGTACATAGTTATTAATGAACCCCTGGGACAGTCTCTTGTGAGAATGCTGCAGTGTGGTAAGGTAATATCAAAATCCTAAGTAAGTTGGATGCACATAGTGCAAGGACATCTAGCTGATAAATAATGATTCATTTGTGTAGCAAGTGTAACTTATTATGAATGCTCTCAATACATATTAAAATAGAATAGTCTATTACAGAGTGCCTAAGAAGAGAGAACTGAATTAAAACAGAATTTTTTTAGAGAAGGACCTGGATATTGATGGATGATACCAGGCAGTAAAAACAAAGGCCCTAGAAAGAATATGTAGCATCCTAGTAGGAAATTTCTGATGACTTTCTGAAGAGCACATTTAATAAAAGAAACTTGGAGTCTATGTATTTGTACATAATATATATATATATATATATATATATATATATATATATATATATAAAAAATATTCAGAGATTGCACTTTAGTGTAGTGAAGTTTAATCTTGGAGTTCATAGGTAGGTGCTAGGCTATTGGCCCAAGGGCTATGTAAGCCTAGCCAACAAGGTTCCCTGGCTTACGCCACCCAAGAAAGCTATTTTCCTGTGCCACTGTTAAGCAGTGACACAGAAGTGATCCCCGGGGTGTATTTCCTATTTCCCATCCACTCATCAAGATTTTTCTTGAAAAGTGATAATGAAGAACTTTGCTTGACATAGATGGGTAGCCTGTTCCAGAGTATGGGAAGTCTTTGGGACAGGAATCTATCCCTCCAGCATGTCCTGTTTATTGTGGTGACAAGGTTTAGGTCCCAAGAGTGTGTAGCTCGGAGGGACTGGGATTTCTTTAGGTGTAGCATGTCCAACAGCTCTTGGTTTGACATGGCTTTATATGTTAGGCAGAGATCACCTTGGAGTAGGCGATATGCTATGGAGTAAAGCTGGAGTTTTTTGAGGTGGTCAGTGTAGGGCATTTGTTTGAGGTCAGTAATCCTCTTTGTGAGGTACTTCTGTGGCCTTTCCAGCTGCTGCAAATGTCTTGTGAGGTACATTCCAAAAGGGGCATTGTACTCTATAATGGGTCTAATGAGTGTCGAGTAGAGGGGAATAATTACCTCTTTTTTCCTGGATGAGAACCCTTTTATGATGAGGTGTGCCATGTAGAAGGACTTCCTGACTACTGTGGCAATGTGACTATCAAAGGAGAGACTACTGTCCACCTGGGTTCCAAGGTCTCTTATCACACATTTGGTGTTAAGTAGATTGCTGCCTATGTGGTAGTTCATGGGTACAGAGTTTTTACCAAAGGGGATGGCACTGCACATTTTGACATTGACCTTGAGGCTATGGCTCTGACACCAGGCATCTGTCTCAATGAGGCCCTTCTGTAGGATGTCCACATAATTTGGGGATGTGACTATGGCTCCTAGTTTGCAGTCATCTGTGAACTTCATTAGCCAGAGGCCTTCTGTGTTAGCCTGTACTTCAGAGAAGTAAAAAGAGGAGAGGTCCCAGGACAGAACCCTGTGGTACTCCTCTTGTCACTGCTTTGAGGTCATATTTGGAGTCTGCAACTTTTACAGTGTGGGTTCTGTCAGTGAGCCAGTTGCCAACCCATCTTGTGATGTAGGGATTTATATCCAGTTTAGTGAGTTTAGCTATAGTTCTAGAATGGGAAATGGTGTTGAAAGCCTTGGTGAGGTCAAGATAGGCTGTGTGAACCACTTTACTCTCATCTACAGCTTTGGTGACTGCCTCAAAGAAGTCTATCAGGTTCAGGAGGCATGATCTGCCTTTCACAAACCCGAACTGGGTGGGAGCCAGAGTTTGGAGGTTACCAATGTCTTTGTTTATGAGTTCCATGATGATACGTTCCATGGCCTTGCAGACCAGGCTTGTCAGGCTAATAGGCCGATAGTTCCTGGAGTCAGTGGTGGCTCCCCCTTTGTGGAGTGGGATAACTGTTGCTGTGCACCATTCAGTGGTCACAAAGCCTGATGCGAGGCTATTATTGAACATGGTGCTTAAGTGAGGAGCCAGTTTATTCTGAAATTTGTGTAAAATGCAGCCTGGGATGTTGCCTGGTCCTATGGATGCTGTGTTTTTGGCTTTAGAGAGTGCAGCTTTTACCTGCGTATTTGTGATTACAAGGACTCTGCATTCTTCCTGTATAGATATAGGCCCTTTAGGGGGTGAGGGGGGGGGTAAAGTTAGCACTGAACCTATCTGCCAGGATGTTGGCAATATCAGTTGGTTCTGTAATTGTCATGCCATTGTGCTGTAAGTCAGAGATGATCTGGGAGTTGATATATTTAAGTAGGAGGGTATGTGTGTGTGTGTGGGGCAGCCCCCCACATTGGGGGTGCAGGGGGGGCTTGCCCCCCTGCTTATACAAGGAGAAGAGTAATATGGTTTGCATTTTATTTGTTTCAGTGTATACTTGTGCTGTAATATAAGTGTTGGCATCCTGTGTGTTTTCAGTATTTTGAGTTTTCAGTATTTTGAGCTTTAGAGATTTTGGTCTCAGTATTTTGAGTTTAGGGATTTCGAAAGTCAGTGACCTATATATATGTATATATATATATATATATATATATATATATATATATATATATATATATATATATATATATATATAAAATAAATGAGAGAATTATATAGAAAGAATTTACAATTTTCTTGAGCAATATGTGGATTAAAAGTGTGACAGAACACTCCAGTATCATTTCTTTTCAGTACAATAATGTAGATTCACTGTATAGTTTTTCAGATCTCTGCTGAAAGTGTTTTGTCCCACCCACCCTCGCTATCTCTGGTTTGTTGTTGTTTAAATTTGGTGGCTTTTGCAGTTGCCCTCCCCACTGTAGATTTGATTTGGGACACTCCCCCCTGTCCCATCTCTTTACCACATTCTACCTAATACACTCCTTCTGCATTTGTTTTTAGTAATTTTTAATTTAATTGCATTTTTTAAACTGGGTTTGGTCTAATATTGCTACATACTCAAGTGTGCTAACTTGCGCTGCATTTGAATTATTTTTAATGCTGTTTTAGCTACTTTTCTGTAAAAAAACAAATAAAAAAAAAACAAAAACAAAAACAAAACAAAAAAACAAACAAAAAAAAAAACAAACTGTAAGCCTGTTTCCTACCTTTCCTGTAACTAGAGTAGTCCAGTTGCAGATTTGCTGTATCCAGGACTGTATGTAAGCTTCTGAGCCACCCCCCACCCCCCCAAGCCTTTCTGTGCTGGAGGGAAGCCTTCTAGCTTGGCAGTGGGAGTGGTAAGCACCAGGTAACCTGTCTACCACATAAGGAGTGGCTCTGGCCCAGAAATTGTAGTTATTGGCCATCTGGCCAATCTTTTCCATTTCTCTCAAGTTTCTGATTTGAAAGCCTGCATTTGCACTTGTTTCTTTCCTATAACTAGTCTAGTGCAGATACAGATTCTTAGTTTTAGCACTTGAATTTGCTTATTCGTGCTCAGCATTTGTTCAGAACTTGGTGTAAGCAATAAATAAGCTACTAATTACTATAGCACTAAGCCTTCCTCATTACCTAGAGGAAAACAATTTTTGCACTTACTTTTCTCACTTGCTTAGAGAAAAACAGCTCTTGTACTCACTTTCCTCACTTATCTAGAGGAAAATATTTTTTTATTCAGGCATGTCCAAGGGTCAGCTCCCACTGTTCTCTCCTATTTATCTGATGAATCTGGGCATCTTGGGGCAATGTAGAAATTGCCTCATGTACACAGACAACCCTCTCCTCCTATCATCCAGTACTACAACCTGTGAGAGATGCACTTATCTAGCCAAACTGGAGGTAAAGCTCTCTCCAACCAAGACCGAACTTGACATTCAAGAGGAGAAGGTAAACACTTGCACCACACCACACTTATCACATAGTCTCACTAAATCTACACCACCAAGATCCACACATAGAAACACAAAAACATTTGTGGAGGTTCTCAATAATAATCTGCCCAAGCAACAGAGACCTCCAAAGCAGAAACTCAAGCAACTTTCACCCCCCAACACAACCCAAATGACACATAGCCCACAGACTCAGTGTGCCACTCAACCACAGTCAATAAGGCAAAACAATGTATCCAACACACTAATCGTAGGTGACTCTATAGTCAGGCACACTGATGTCCCACTCACCAGGCTAAATAAGGAGAAGGTTACTGTCAGCTGCTTATCAGGTGCCAGGATCCGCCACATAACCCATGCACTCAGGTCACTCCACAACAAGTACAAATATGACTCTGTCATTGTCCATGTTGGTGTGAACGACCTGAGACGTACCTCCCTGGACTACATGAAAAAAGACATGGAAGAGCTCTCCCATCTTGCAGCCCAGACAGGTATGACACTAGCCCTGAGTAGCATTCTGCCATCGCTCAGAATGATACCACATACAAGGACAAAATGATTGACTTCAACAATTGGCTGAGCTTCTGGTGTCATTCTAGGGGGATCCAGTATCTGTCTGCTTGGGATGACATGGTCGACAGGCCACGATGCTTTGCCAGAGATGGCCTGCACCTGTTGCCCCTGGGATTCCGGATACTGGCTAAGGCTCTTGCCACCCCATGTAGTGCCTTTTTTAGGCAAGGTTCAAATGACAAATTCACCACTGTAACAGGAACAGGCAAGCAGAAACTGAGGGTAATGCTACTCAACGTTAGAAGTCTAAATCTCAAAATGGACTCACTCGAGGCACTCCTTAAAATGGAGAACATCGATATCTGTGCAGTGACTGAGACCTGGTTCAAGGCTCCAGAGAGCACCCCCGCACTACCAGGCTATAACTCATACCACACTTTTCGGCCATGTAACCTGGACCGAACACCAAAGGTGGAGGTGTGTCCATATTCATTAAGTATATCCACACCTCCAGGCTAGTTGCTCAGCATAATACATCTGAGGTTATCCAAGTGCAACTAACTCTGGGCAAAACTGCAATCCAAACCGTAGCTTGCTACAGATCCACCACCATGCCCCAAGATTCCCACTCCTCTTTTCTTGATGTACTGGAAAATATTAGGGTTCAACCAAACACCCTAATAATGGGTGATTTCAACTACCCCACTATTAACTGGGAAAACTACTTGTGTACAAACTCCTTCACACAACGCTTTCTGGAATTCATAAAATCCAATGCCCTGGATCAACTTATCCACACCCCCACCAGGGGCAACAATATCCTAGACCTAGTCATTACCAACATGAGTGACCGGTTTTCTACACTTGAAGTCAACTCCTCGTTGGTCCAATCCAACCATAAGCTAATCACCCTTGATATCCACATCCCACCCCTACTCCCCCATTAAGGAAACCATGGTAAAAAATTTCTCTAAAGCCAACTTCATGCTTCTTAAGACAGAAGTGATGAACTTCATGACAACCATGCAGATGGACAATACAGTTACGACTGCTGAATCCTACACAAATGCACTCTATAAGCACTTACACAAGTGCATGGCTCGTGCTATCCCAAACAGAACCAAGACACTATCCTCCAAAAAAAGGAAGCCAATCTGGTGGTCCCCTGCCATAAACAAACTGTACAACAGAAGGAGGAAATTGTTGCAAAAGAGAGTAAAATCTCATGAGTGGAGGAGCTCCCTGGTCAGCCTCAGTAAGAAGCTGAGATCCCTTATAAGATCCTCCAAAGGTAGCTACGAAAACAATATCACCACTGATTCTAAAGACAACCACAAAGCATTCTATAGCTATGTCAAGAATCTCAATCACAACTCCCAGATCTGTTCTGAGTTACAGCACAACAGCATGAAAATTACTGAACCAACTGATATTGCCAACATCCTGGCAGATAGGTTCAGTGCTAACTTTATTCCCCCCTCACTCCCTAAAGGGCCCATATCTATACAGGAAGAATGCAGAGTCCCTGTAATCACAAGTATGTAGGTAAAAGCTGCACTCTCTAATGCCAAAAACACAGCATCTATGGGACTGGACAACATCCCAGGCTGCATTTTACACGAACTTCAGAACAAATTAGCTCCCCACCTAAGCACCATGTTCAATCATAGCCTCACATCAGGCTTTGTGCCCACTGAATGTCGCACAGCAACAGTTATCCCACTCCACAACGGGGGAGCCACCACTGATCCCGGTAACTATCGCCCTATTAGCCTGACAAGCCTGGTCTGCAAGGCCATGGAACGTATCATCATGGAACTCATACACAAAGACATTGGTAACCTCCAAACTCTGGCTCCCACCCAGTTTGGGTTTGTGAAAGGCAGATCATGCCTTCTGAACCTGATCGACTTCTTTAAGGTAGTCACCAAAGCCGTAGATGAGGGTAAGGTGGTTCACATAGCCTATCATGACCTCGCCAAGGCTTTTGACACCATCGCCCATTCTGGAATTATAGCTAAACTCACTAAACTAGGTATAAATCCCTATGTCACAAGATGGGTTGCCAACTGGCTCACTGACAGAACCCACACTGTAAAAGTTGCAGACTTCAAATCTGACCTCAAACCAATGACAAGTGGAGTACCACAGGCTTCAGTCCTGGGACCTCTCCTGTTTGGTATCTACTTCTCTGAAGTACAGGCTAATACAGAAGGCCACTGGCTAATGAAGTTCGCAGATGACTGCAAACTAGGAACCATAGTCGAGTCCCCAAGTGATGTGGAAATCCTACAGGAGGGCCTCGCTGAGACAGATGCCTGGTGTCAGAGCCATGGCCTCAAGCTCAATGTCAAAAAGTGCATTGTCATCCCTTTTGGTAAAAACTCTGTAACCATGAACTACTACATAGACAGCAGTCTAATTAACACTGAATGTGTGATAAGAGACCTTGGGACCAAGGTGGATAGTAGTCTGTCATTTGACAGTCACATCGCCACAGTAGTCAGGAAGTCATTCTATGTGGCATACCTCATCATAAAAGGGTTCACATCCAGGAAAAAAGAGGTCATTGTTCCTCTCTACTCGACACTCATTAGACCCATTATAGAGTAAAACGCCCCTTTTGGAATGTACCTCACAAGGCATCTGCAGCAGCTAGAAAGGCCACAGAAGTACCTCACAAAGAGCATTACTGGCCTCAAACAGATACCCTACATGGACCGTCTCAAAAAACTCCAGCTTTATTCCCTAGCATATCGCCTACTCCAAGGTGATGTCTGCCTATCATATAAAGCTATGTCAAACCCAGAGCTGTTGGACATGCTACACCTAAAGAAATCCCAATCCCTCCGAGCTACATGGTCTAGGGACCTAAACCTTGTTACCACAATAAACAGGACATGCTGGAGTGATAGATTCCTGTCCTAGAGACTTCCTATACTCGGAACAGGCTACCCATCTATGTCAAGCAAAGTTCTTCATTAGCACTCCTCAATAAAACTCTTGATGAATGGATGAGAAATAGGAAATACACACCGGGGATCACTTCTGTGTCTCTGCTCGACAGTGGCACAGAAAAATAACTTTCTTGGGTGGAGTAAGCCAGGGAGCCTGGTTGGCTAGGCTTACGTAGGCCCTCGGGCCGATAGCCTAGTACCTACCTATAAGTAATAAGAAAAATAAATTCATCAAAATGTTCTAAAATATAATAATTATAGACGCCAGAATACAAACCGTCTCAGTAGCTGAATTAATTAATTTTATCAAGCTATATACTGCAATATATATATATATATATATATATATATATATATACATGTTTATGTGTGTGTGTGTGTGTTTATATACACACACACACACACACACACACACACACACACACACACACACACACACACACACACACACACACACACACACACACACACACACACACACACACACACACACACACACACACACACACACACACACACATATATATATATATATATATATATATATGTGTATGTATATATATATATATATATATATATATATATATATATATATATAGATATATATATATATATATATATATATATATATATATATATATATATATATATAGGTCTACTTCATATAATTGAACACCCAAATGTTCGACTTTCATATGGCCGAGACCATATGATCGAACATTTGAATGTTCGAAAATGTGAAAAAAAATAAACAGTGCTAACGGGGGGGGGGGGGTCCCCCTGCACCCCCCACATGGGAGCTGCCCCACTATTTAAATATACCAACTCCGAGATTTCACTACATTGTGGTAAAGGGAAATCTTTCCATTCTGTGCTCTATGAAGATCCCCATTCAGACCTTTCAAACTTTTAAAAGTGCGATAATGTGGTCTCGGCCATATGAAAGTAGAAGTTTTAAAAGTTCGACCTTCTGAAGGAGACCCATATATATATATATATATATATATATATATATATATGCACATACTATATATATATATATATATATATATATATATATATATATATATATATATATATATATATATATATATATAAAATAAGAGAATTAGAGATAAATGTAACCATATATAGTTATGAGTTTACAAATGTTACTTTTTCAGCAGTGCAGTATAAAAATAACATAGTGGTAGATTAACTCATCAGTTAAAGTGTATAGCTTTTCGGAGAACATTAAAATGTTGACACTTTGTAAAATGAAAGGCAGAATAAAATATAAATTTGCTGAACCCCAAAAATTGTGGACATAGAAAGAAATGATCTCAAGAAAATAAGCAACTGTAATATTAACCCATTTAGAAAATAATAAAATACAAATCAAGCAGCTTTCGTGGGTTTTCTGCAGGAGTAACACTCAGGACAATAGTAGGCTTAGTTCTACAGTACTGATATTGAAATGCTGTCACGCATTTTGTAATGAATGACTGCTGGTAATTGTTGGTTTGTTAAATTGTTTGGTTGTTGCCACTTTGTTACCTGCACCACTAGACAAAGGTGATTGTTTTCAGGAGTGTCCACAGGTTACTCTTTCGCAAAGTGACTTTCTACCGAGTCATATTGCAAAAAGATAAAGAGGGAATCAAACTCAGGACTACAAGTTGAAGCTTACTGGCAGCTCCTAGCCTTTTCTTCTCTATGCAAAATTGTGCGACAATATTAATTAAAGCAAGATTGCCTGTTGGTATAAAACTGTGTAATTTAACAAGAAAAAGATGCTTAGATAGTTAAAACACCTTGTGCAATGTATGCTTTCAAAAAGGAAGAAAACTGTAAGTTTCCATTGATAGTTTAAAGCCTGTGACTATTCCAGATTTGTTATAATAATGTAAGTGGAAGCCAGACCAATGACACAAATGTAAGGTACTCATTTACTCCACAGCTAGCCAGTGTTTGCAAATGAACATGCAGTTCTAGAAGGGCTAGGTGGGTGAGATAGACTTCTTGAAGCAAACATCTTGCTTTCCCTAGCAGATAAAGAGATTTGAATTGGCTACTGTATGTATGATGTTCTTAGTGGATACTGGGACCTTACGGAAACAATAGAACCATGAATGGGGAAGACCAGGACAGATGCCTTTGTGTAATCTAAGGAAGCACATGGGATATAAGCTAAACATGTGTGCAGTATAAGAAAGCACATGGGATACATGCTAAACATGTGTGCAGTATAAGAAAGCACATGGGATACATGCTAAACATGTGTGCAGTATAAAGAAGCACATGTGATACATGCAAAACATGTGCAGTATAAGGAAGCACATGCGATACATGCTAAACATGTGCAGTATAAGGAAGCAAATGTGATACATGATAAACATGTGTGCAGTATAAGGAAGCACATGGGATACATGCTAAGCATGTGTACAGTATAAGGAAGCACATGCAATACATGCTAAACATGTGTGCAGTATAAGGAAGCACATGGGATACATGCTAAACATGTGTGCAGTATAAGGAAGCACATGTGATCCATGCTAAACAGTGCAAGTCATGCTCCTTGAATGGCTATAGTGTGGATATAGGTTCTCTACCTTCATGGCCTAATCTTTTCACAGAATCCCCACTACCTTGCTCTAAATTTGGGTAGATGCAAGCTGCCCTATGTCAATTAAGGACACTTGTCTTAAGTCCCACAGCCAGGAAAACTGATAAGGAGAAATGCCTGCTATGTATTATACGGGTTGTTGATAGCAGTCTTGGGAGATATTTCAGGGATGTACTATGGTTGTGTCAGGGTATGGTAATATATAATAAAAGAACACAGAAGCAAGTTGTTTTTCTAAATAATTTTAATTGCCTAGAGATATGTAGCCTGTCAAAATCATTACTTTTTGACTGCTCAAGAAATTCTGACAATGGCAAAGTGGTGCTCATCTGTTGGACTCCATTTGACAAGGTGGTTTTAAAAAATAACAGAAATGTAAGAATAGTTTCATATCATATTCCAACAACATCATCCATTAGACAGCTTAATCCACAGGCCATATGCTGTTCTCCCTGCATAACCATAGCAGCTTTGAAGAGCTTACAGCATGACATTCAGGTAATATGCTTTTTATAGCAGAAGGTTCTTTCAGAAATTGCATCTACCAGTGGCATATTCTTTCTTAATAGCTGTCAGACATTAAATCTGTTAAAGAGAATATTAAATAGATTAAAATGTTTACTGTGGTCATCTCAATTGATACGGTCTCCTCTTATCTGTTGGTTGAGAGACCTAGTTTTAAAACTAAAATCTGAAAAACAGTTCTGAAGCTTCAATATCTGGTGGAAGATAGTGTAGAAAAAAATGTACTAGTTCTTACAATTCTCAAGGTGAAATTTTATTTTCCCAGTCCATTCAGCTCTTTTTAAAAATCCTTAAGAATATTATAAAGACATTTAAGCTGGACAGTTTGACTGCTAATAATAAACTGCCTCATTCTAATGGGTGGAACATAACCCATGTATTATATCAATGTTACCTGTCTGAATCAGAAGATAGTAGGTTATTGCAAAGCTATAATAAGGAAACACCATACTATAACACTGAGTCATGCATTCAGTGCAACACACTGTGATTTCATTATTTAATTATATGTTTGCTTGTTTGTATTTATTTGTTTATTAATTTGTATTAAATCCCTTTGGGGAACAAGACAGTGATATTATCAGGAGAGGGCGTTTCAGGCATGAATCAGACAAGTAAAGTTTTTATATGTTGCTCCAGTGCTGTAGCAGGATAAAGCCCCAGCTGCTGTCCAGCTGACCAGGGTTCGATTACTGGCTTGGATGACTGATGAAGCAGGATGGGAGGGATGGGCATATCCTGCCTGGAGGAGGTGGTTATATTTGCATTCCCTACTTTACTACATGGAGGAAACTGGAGGTATCATGGTGGGGGTGGGGCATGGCCCAAGGAGGGGAAAGGGTGATGGCCATGGCTTAGCTGCCACAAAGGTGGGGAGATATGTCACCCTCTCAACTACACACCTGCTCTTCATATGAAAACACGGGGACTACAATGGGTGGGTGGGGGGGGGGTAATGAAGAAGGCCTAAGTGTAACAAATAAAAAAAAAAAAGAACATGGCTGCTGGTAATGGCCAAGACTCCCAGGGAGCCCTTCATTTCCTTGGCTGGCCTGAGCTACTTCAGAATAAATTGGAAGGAGAAATGAAGAGGCCAGAAGGCTCCATGAGGATGTGGGGCAGTAGGTAAGAAGACAATAGGATGAAGCAAGAAGCATAAAGTGCTGAAAACAAGTGAAGTTTCAACAGTTTGTGAGTAGTCCATTTGAGTGAGAGTGATAGGTAAAACAAACAACTCCTGTAGATATTTGGGTACAATGCCACCCTCCTTTCAGGCAGGGATTTCATTTGATGCATCCCCCCACCTAATATGACTAACTCCAAGTTCAACAGCAGTCTTTAGAACAATTTAAGAAAGTTTTTGTAAATTGCATTTTCAGTCTACTGGCCTTGACTCAATGTGTTTTACTCATTTAGCCTTCTTTGGACTGACAACCAAATGACAACATTCTGGATAAAACTCTACAGACAGTATCACTACAGGCAAATACAAAGGCAATTGATATGCACTGATGCAAAAATCCAGAAAAGCACACATTTTAATAACTGATATTCATTTCATTATCAAACAGAATTAAATTTGAGAAATAATTAATAATAATTTTGCACATTGTTCAGGATAGTCAGGTCATTAACACACAATGGTGTTACATTTGACTGGGGCCAGTGGCAGATACACAGCTGCATTTCTATTTTACATTGATATGGCTATAACAATTATGTTATTGAGAAAATTTAGAGAACAAGAAATGGAGGTTGGGAGATATGGGGTCAGGGTTAGAAAAACATATTTGGAATCAGCATGGTTTTACATTTTGGTATAAAGTTGATGCTGCCTTGATAAAATGTACCGATGACATTCCAGGGAAACTATGAAGTAGTAAGTCTGTGGGTGCTCTAATTGTAGACCTTAGTCAAGCATTTTGGAGTAGATATTTACTATATAGCTTTTAGGAGAACATTAAAATGTTGACACTTTGTAAAATGAAAGGCAGAATAAAATATAAATGTGCTGCACCCCAAAAATTGTGGACATAGAAAGAAATGATCTCAAGTAAATAAGAAACTGTAATATTAAGCCATTTAGAAAATAATAAAATACAAATCAAGCAGCTTTCGTGGGTTTTCTGCAGGAGTAACACTCAGGACAATAGTAGGCTTAATTCTATAGTACTGATATTGAAATGCTGTCACACATTTTGTAATGAATGACTGCTGGTAATTATTGGTTTGTTAAATTGTTTGCTTGTTGCCACTTTGTTACCTGCACCACTAGACAGAGGAGATTGTTTTCAGGAGTGTCCACAGGTTTCTCTTTCACAAAGTGACTTTCTACCGAGTCATATTGCAAAAAGATAAAGAGGGAATCAAACTCAGGACTACAAGTTGAAGCTTACTGGCAGCTCCTAGCCTTTTCATCTCTATGCAAAATTGTGCGACAATATTAATTAAAGCAAGATTGCCTGTTGGTATAAAACTCTGTAATTTAACAAGAAAAAGATGCTTAGATAGTTAAAACATCTTGTGTAATGTATGCTTTCAAAAAAGGAAGAAAACTATAAGCTTCCATTGATAGTTTAAAGCCTGTGACTATTCCACATTTGTTATAATAATGTAAGTAGAAGCCAGACCAATGGCATAAATGTAAGGTACTCATTTACTCCACAGCTAGCCAGTGTTTGCAAATGAACATGCAGTTCTAGAAGGGCTAGGTGGGTGAGATAGTCTTCTTGAAGCAAACATCTTGCTTTCCCTAGAAGATGAAGAGATTTGAATCGGCTACTGTATGTAAGATGTTCTTAGTGGATACTGGGACCTTACGGAAACAATAGAACCATGAATGGGGAAGACCAGGACAGATGCCTTTGTGTAATCTAAGGAAGCACATGGGATATAAGCTAAACATGTGTGCAGTATAAGGAAGCACATGGGATACATGCTAAACATGTGTGCAGTATAAGGAAGCACATGGGATACATGCTAAACATGTGTGCAGTATAAGGAAGCCCATGTGATACATGCAAAACATGTGCAGTATAAGGAAGCACATGCGATACATGCTAAACATGTGCAGTATAAGGAAGCAAATGTGATACGTGATAAACATGTGTGCAGTATAAGGAAGCACATGGGATACATGCTAAGCATGTGTACAGTATAAGGAGGCACATGCAATACATCCTAAACATGTGTGCAGTATAAGGAAGCACATGGGATACATGCTAAACATGTGTGCAGTATAAGGAAGCACATGTGATCCATGCTAAACAGTGCAAGTCATGCTCCTTGAATGACTATAGTGTGGATATAGGTTCTCTACCTTCATGGCCTAATCATTTCACAGAATCCCCACTACCTTGTTCTAAATTTGGGTAGATGCAAGCTGCCCTTTGCCAATTACGGACACTTGTCTTAAGTCCCACAGCCAGGAAAACTGATAAGGAGAAATGCCTGCTATGTATTATACGGGTTGTTGATAGCAGTCTTGGGAGATACTTCAGGGATGTACTATGGTTGTGTCAGGGTATGGTAATATATAATTAAAGAACACAGAAGCAAGTTGTTTTTCTAAATAATTTTAATTGCCTAGAGATATGTAGCCTGTTAAAATCATTACTTTTTGATTGCTCAAGAAATTCTGACAATGGCAAAGCGGTGCTCATCTGTTGGACTCCATTTGACAAGGTGGTTTTAAAAAATAGCAGAAATGTAAGAATAGTTTCATATCATATTCAAACAACATCATCCATTAGACAGCTTAATCCACAGGCCATATGTTGTTCTCCCTGCATAACCATAGCAGCTTGGAAGAGCTTACAGCATGACATTCAGGTAATATGCTTTCTATAGCAGAAGGTTCTTTCAGAAATTGCATCTACCAATGGCATATTCTTTCTTAATAGCTGTCAGACATGAAATCTGTTAAAGATAATATTAAATAGATTAAAATGTTTACTGTGGTCATCTCAATTGATATGGCCTCCTCTTATCTGTTGGTTGAGAGACCTAGTTTTAAAACTAAAATCTGAAAAACAGTTCTGAAGCTTCAATATTTGGTGGAAGATAGTGTAGAAAAAAATGTACTGGTTCTTACAATTCTCAAGGTGAAATTTTATTTTCCCAGTCCATTCAGCTCTTTTTAAAAATCCTTAAGAATATGATAAAGACATTTAAGCTGGACAGTTTGACTGCTAATGATAAACTACCTCATTCTAATGGGTGGAACATAACCCATGTATTATATCAATGTTACCTGTCTGAATCAGAAGATAGTAGGTTATTGCAAAGCTACAATAAGGAAACACCAACTATAACACTGAGTCATGCATTCAGTGCAACACACTGTGATTTCATTATTTAATTATATGTTTGCTTGTTTGTATTTATTTGTTTATTAATTTGTATTAAATCCCTTTGGGGAACAAGACAGTGATATTATCAGGAGAGGGCGTTTTAGGCATGAATCAGACAAGTAAAGTTTTTATATGCTGATCCAGTGCTGTAGCAGGATAAAGCCCCAGCTGCTGTCTAGCTGACCAGGGTTCGATTACTGGCTTGGATGACTGATGAAGCAGGATGGGAGGGATGGGCATATCCTGCCTGGAGGAGGTGGTTATATTTGCATTCCCTACTTTACTACATGGAGGAAACTGGAGGTATCACGGGGGGAGGGCATGGCCCAAGGAGGGGAAAGGGTGATGGCCATGGCTTAGCTGCCACAAAGGTGGGGAGATATGTCACCCTCTCAACTACACACCTGCTCTTCATATGAAAACATGGGGACTACAATGGGTGGGGGTGGGGGGTAATGAAGAAGGCCTAAGTGTAACAAATAAAAAAAAAAAAGAACATGGCTGCTGGTGATGACCAAGACTTCCAGGGAGCCCTTCATTTCCTTGACTGGCCTGAGCTACTTCAGAATAAATTGGAAGGAGAAATGAAGAAGCCAGAAGGCTCCATGAGGATGTGGGGCATTAGGTAAGAAGACAATAGGATGAAGCAAGAAGCATAAAGTGCTGAAAACAAGTGAAGTTTCAACAGTTTGTGAGTAGTCCATTTGAGTGAGAGCGATAGGTAAAACAAACAACTCCTGTAGATATTTGGGTACAATGCCACCCTCCTTTCAGGCAGGGATTTCATTTGATGCATCCCCCCACCTAATATGACTAACTCCAAGTTCAACAGTAGTCTTTAGAACAATTTAAGAAAGTTTTTGTAAATTGCATTTTCAGTCTACTGGCCTTGACTCAATGTGCTTTACTCCTTTAGCCTTCTTTGGACTGACAACCAAATGACAACATTCTGGATAAAACTCTACAGACAGTATCACTACAGGCAAATACAAAGGCAATTGATATGCACTGACGCAAAAATCCAGAAAAGCACACATTTTAATAACTGATATTCATTTCATTATCAAACAGAATTAAATTTGAGAAATAATAATAATTTTGCACATTGTTCAGGATAGTCAGGTCATTAACACACAATGGTGTTACATTTGACTGGGGCCAGTGGCAGATACACAGCTGCATTTCTATTTTACATTGATATGGTTATAACAATTATGTTATTGAGAAAATTTTGAGAACAAGAAATGGAGGTTGGGAGATATGGGGTCAGGATTAGAAAAACATATTTGGAATCAGCATGGTTTTACATTTTGGTATAAAGTTGATGCTGCCTCGATAAAATGTACTGATGACATTCCAGGGAAACTATGAAGTAGTAAGTCTGTGGGTGCTCTATTTGTAGACCTTAGTCAAGCATTTTGGAGTAGATAATTACCTTACATTCCATCAAATGTGCCCATTCTATAATTGTTTCTTCAAACACTAAGGAGTATCATGTCATTATCTGGCTTGCAGCAGTGGTTTTGCTGGTGAAGTACTTAAACTTGCCCAGGTTGGTAATGTTCCCTTCAACGTGTCTACATTTTTGTATTTATTTTGGGCATTAATACTTTTACCTGCCTTTTGACTGCCAGTATAGTGTGCATACCATTTATCTGTCATTGTCAATCTTCCTATTTATACTGCAGAAAGTAGTCTTGTTAATCTCGATGAATGATAATCAGTTGTTGATGTTGCCAACACATTTAAAAAGCAGCAGCACACACAGAACATTACTACAGGCTAGCTCAACAGTACCTATGAAGAGCATATGCAAACTTTACTCTTTACTACAACAGTATCTATGAAGAGCATGGCAAGCTTTACTCATTACTACAACAGCACCAATGAAGAGCACGTGCAAACTTTATTCATTACTACAACAGTATCTATGAAAAGTCCAGGTAAGCTTACTCATTACTATAACAGCACATATGAAAAGCCAGTGCAAGCTTTACTCATTACTACAGCAGTATCTATGAAGAGTATAGCAAGCTTTAGTCATTACTACAACAGTATTTATGAAGAGTGCAGCAAGCTTTACTCATTATTACAACAGTACTTATGAAGAGTACAGTAAGCTATACTCATTACTACAACAGTATCTATGAAAAGCCCATGCAAGCATTGCTCATTACTACAATAGCAGATATGAAAAGCCTGTGCAAGTTTTACTCATTACTACAACAGTACCTATGAGGATCACATGCAAGCTTTACTCATTAGTACAACAGTACCTGTGAAGAGTATGGCAAGCTTTATTTATTACTACAGAAGTACCCATGAAGAGCAGTGCAAGCTTTACTCATTACTACAACAGTACTACAACAGTACATATGAAGAGCAAGTTCCAGATTTACTCATTACTACAGCAGCATGTATGAAGAGCACATGCAAGCTTTATCTATTACTAAAACAGTACCTCAGTGTAGTTTTAGTAGCATCTTATTTTAAGATGTTGGTCTCTTTTGTAACATTTTCGATACATTCTCACGTAAGTCTCTACCACATGAATGCAAAACAACAGTCTTTAGCTCACAGGATGCATTAGTAGTAATACTTAATTTTTAAAGTGCATCTGATTAAATTGATCAGTCACAGCATGAACTTATGGGAAAGAGTAGTGGAAGCTAGGTTAAGAAGGGACGTGATGATTAGTGATCAGCAGTATGGTTTCATGCTGGGATAGAGAACTACAGATGCGATGTTTGCTCTGAGTGTGTTGATGGAGAAGTACAGAGAAGGTCAGAAGGAGCTGCATTGTGTTTTTGTAGACTTAGAGAAAGCATATGATAGGGTGCCTAGAGAGGAGTTGTGGTATTGTATGAGGAAGTCAGGAGTGTCAGAGAACTATGTAAGAGTGGTACAGGATATGTACGAGGGTATTGTGACAGCGGTGAGGTCTGCGTTGGGAGTGATGGATGCATTTAAGGTTGAGGTGGGATTGCATCAAGGATCAGCTCTGAGCCCTTTCTTATTTGCAATGGTGATGGACAGGTTGACAGACGAGATCAGAAAGGAGTCTCCATGGACTATGATGTTAGCAAATGACATTGTGATCTGTAGTGATAGTAGGGAACAGGTGGAGGAGACCCTGGAGAGATGGAGATATGCTCTAGAGAGAAGAGGAATGAAGGTCAGTAAGACTAAGAGAGAATATATGTGTGTGAATGAGAGGGAGGATAGAGGAAGGGTGAGGATTCAAGGAGTAGAGGTGGTGAAGGTGGATGAGTTTAAATACTTGGGATCAATAGTTCAGAGTAATGGTGAGTGTGGAAAAGAGGTGAAGAAGAGAGTGCAGGCAGGATTGAGTGGGTGGAGAAGAGTGTCAGGAGTGATGTGTGACAGACAAGTACCAGTAAGAGTGAAAGGGAAGGTCTACAAGAGGGTAATGAAACCAGCTATGTTATATGGGTTGGAGACAGTGGCATTGACAAAAAGGAAGGAGTTAGAGCTGGATGTGGCATGAGTTAAAGATGTTAAGATTTGCACTGGGTGTGACGAGGGTGGACAGGATCAGGAATAAATATATTAGAGGGTTAGCCCAGGTTGGAAGGTTTGGAGACAAAGCCAGAGAGGCAAGATTACATTGGTTTGGACATGTGCTGAGGAGGGATGCTGAGTATATTGGGAAAAAGATGCTAAGGATGAAGCTGCCAGGTAACAGGAAAAAAGGAAGGCCTAAGATAAGGTTTATGGATGTGGTGAGAGAGGACATGTAGGTGGTTGGTGTGACAGAGCAAGATGCAGAGGACAGGAAGAAATGGAAACAGATGATCCGCTGTGGCGACCCCTAACAGGAACAGCCAAAAGAAGAAGATGATGATCTGTTTGCAAACCTTAGCTGAACTATAGAAGCACTTTAAACTATTTGGGTCATATTTTTACTCTGGGTTTGTATACCAAATGCTTACATACATGTATCACCAAGTGTGGTGTCTTCATCTAGATACAAATATTACCTTGTTGATAATATCTTGTTTTCATCTGCATTTACACTTTCAACCTACAAAGTAGGTTGGAATTTCCAAATTGCTTCCACAGTGATTCTATACATCTTTGCAGTATTACTGTTCATAAATTACATGGAGTATATGTTTATATAATGTCACAATATATAACCATTAATAATGCATATCCTATAACACAAATACATTTTCATAAGTGCTAATACATCAATGCTATCACAGAGAAACAAGAGACAAGAAGTTGAAAATGAACGTAGATAAAAATCAAAGTATTATATTTAGCTACTGCTCTCTGCTCTGCCACTCAAAAGAGATTCAGCTGGTAAATATATATTGATTCACATATCATGATTGTGATATAATTTCTTTCTATAAAAGAGCCTTGAATAACAAGCCCTGTTGTCTCTTTACATGGCAATGTAAATAGATGTTTAATGGTGCTGTTTAAAACTCACTATACAGTTTAAGACACGTAAATCTAAGATGTATAATGTAGTCACATATTAAGAATTTCATGTGATATCTTGAACAAATTGCAAATTATAGTAAAACCTGACTGCTTGTTTTTAAATGTACAAAGTGGCCACACAAATCTCCCATCCATCCTGCTGCGCTGTCATGTGTGATGTAATCTGAGTGAGTGAGTCACAAACATTACAAAAAAACTAGATGGAATTAATGCCAGTATGTTGTCTTTGACACTTCAGAGAAGCTCGACTGTAAGTCCATAGAACTCATACCAGCACCATCATAACAGGATGTTATGAAGTTACTTGCAGTGTCCAAAATACACTGACTGTGCAGTAAAGATATAATTAATTCTGCTGGAAAATACTTTAATACTGCCAGATAATATGGAACCAGGTAACAAGCTGACTCACAAAGAAATGACTGAGTTTTAAACACTAGAGACTGCTCTTGTGGTATAAAATCTTGCAGTTTCCAAGCAACCATTTACTTCTTCATTCCAAGATATATTACTGAAATTAAAAATGATAGTGCAGTAGAACAGAATAAATTTTAAGACATTCCAATACTGACAGATATGCAGAAAATAAGGGGGGAGAGGTACTCATGAGAATGCACTGGGTTAACATGCTTTTCTAGCATGGCACAAGCACCTGGCAGATTGATTTACTTATTATGCCCTAATCAAAACATGAATTAATTGTTTGTTGAAAATGTCCTCCAGATGAACAGTTCCAATAAGCTAATCAATAATTTTGGTGTTGCGGAATTAGTTTTGGACTTGTGTTTTTGGGTCATAGAGGGGGACATGCATATTCATAAAGGCGCGCTGCTGTTTAACCTACATGGATACGAACCGTGAACAAGTGCAGGGGGCATGTTCAACAAGTGCATGGACATTGAACACACCCCCTGCACTCAGAAAGTGTTGTACAGCTTTCTAATACAATCTGGCATAATATTAGAGATATGGACACTGAAATACATACGGCTGCAGGAAAGCAATGCAGAGGGCATGTGACAGGTTCTGTGACACACCCTCTGCATTGTAAAAATGCAATACGACACCTGCGCAACCTGCTAAAGCAGGAAATGTGTACAAAAGCACAGATAATAGTGGATAAATCCCTGAAATGGGACACATCATACATATTGCCCTCACAAACTGAGAAAGTTGACAGAAACAGGTCATGGATCAGCATGAATTATGGAAGGATAGAAGTCTGAAAGCAAATGTATGCCAATATTCCTAACAGCAGTCCATGTAGACAAAGGCACAAATAATGGAGGGAACAAAACACTAAAAATAGGGACACGTCTGAAATATTGCCCTCACACACTTAGAAAGTTGATAGAAAACAGGATCTGTATTAGCAGGACTATCTAAAGGATAGAAGCCTGAAAGCCAAATGTATGCCATTATTTCCTGATTTCAGTCCTTAATAACTTGTAAAAACACCACAATACTCACTATATAACATAATAATATAATAATAATACTATAATTTTTTTTCTAGGCTAAGGAATATTTAAGCATAGCTAAGCAGGTGTGTGTTATGGCCCTCCACTTAACATAGCTTAAATATCCTATAGGAGATAAATACAAATATAGAAGTGAAGGTTACAAGCTGAGATAGTGTAGTGGTTAGGGTTCCTATTACGTTGTAGAATCCTTGAAACTTCGAACCTGAGAACATCGAACTCAGATGTTCGAAGTTTCAAGAATTCGAATGTAAAAAAGTAAAAAAATATAAACCCTAAAACCTACCTAACTGTTGCAAGCAGGGTGGCAAGCCCCCCTGCACCCACCATGTGGGGGGCTGCATCCCCTACCCCCCACTCTTTAAATATACCAACTCTGAGATTGCAATACAGTGCGGAAAGGGAAGATTTCCCTTTACCACACTGTAGTACGATTGCCCCTCTACTTGCAATACTTTATTTTTTGTCTTTTTTTTTTTTTTTTTTTTACAGTTATCATAGTTCTGACACTTTGAACATAAGGGTTCAACCTTATGGTGTTCAAAGTTTCAGAACTTTGATAATGTAATAGGAACCTTAGTGGTTAGACTCCTGGCTTTACATGCAGGTGTTCATGGTTTGAGTACCAAGGCAGGAAAGTTATTTTGATATGGTAAAGCAGTGTTAAAATTATTTTTTTAAACTTAAATTATGTAGTAACTGTTTTTTATCAACCAGAGTAGTGTAGCTGGTGTATAATGTATGTGTGAGTGCATATAAAATGTGAAGCCACCCATGTACACACAAGTGTCCCATACAGTATAGTCACACCACTTGCCAATGTAAGGAAAGCACATAGAGGGATGGTCGTGTAAAGTACATCATATACACTTAAATGAAGTCAGTCTTTTGATATATTTAAAAAATTAAAAGTGAGCAATGGTTAGCAATGGTCAGCTATGCTTAGCAGGTGTAATCATTGTTAAGACGTGAATGCTAAGCAGCAGGTAGCTTAGCTAAGTGGATTTGCTCATGATTAAACACTGCTCAACAACTTCTCCTTTAAGCAGTGTTAAAACCAGCTTAGCAGATTTGCACACTGCTTAGCAGAGCTTAACCTTTTCAAAATGGTCCAATGACAGCAAAGAGCGGAAATATCACACTATTTAAATGGCGCAGGTGGGAATACAGCCATAATCTATTATAGACCATCTGTGCAGATACAGTGGCTTGTGTAGGAGAGGGAGTGCACTTTCAGGTGCAAAGTTGGAGCATTCAGGAGTCCAGGGTCATGGCTGGACTCCTAGTTAAAAACCATAAGGAGACACTGCTGCAGGGCAAGTACCAAGGCTCCCAATACAAAGCAGAGGCCTGGGACTGTCTCACATGTGACCTCACCAGTGCTACTGGCATCCCTCAGACTGGTGAGCAGGTACGACACCACTATGCCGCCCTAAGGCATAGGAAGACGTTGCTCTTGGGCCAGTGGATCCAAGATGGATGGGACCAGAATGCTCCATTAGTGTGCAAATATCACTATCAAGTAGTTTGTAGCAAATACTAGCCAGAGAATGTGATAGATATGCATAATGTTTGTTTTTCTCCCCTACAACAGCAGCAGAGAGGGCTGTGAATGTGGAAGCCCATGGTGACAGACTGCTGAGGCTGCGCCGACAGGCTGGTGAGTATATTTCACAGTATATTTTTAAAATGGCTAAAAATGAGTACATTGCTTACTGCTAATAGGTATACTGTTACTGTGTGAACTGAATAAATAAAAAATTATGACTGATGAATATTGAAGTTCAATAAAGACCCTTAAAAAAACTGTTGCGTTTATAATGGTATGTTGTTGTAGACATATATAGAATGTATACATGTTCTTCACAGCAAATATGGCTGTGACAGCATACATTAACTGAGGTTCATCTGTGAACAAGCTGTTAGGAGAAACTGTAGATGGTGTAGCTGTAAAATGAGATATAACTGAAATGGCAAATATATACTACACTAAGCATTGAACCCTGAATAGTAATATGTCAAGTATCAATGTGTGTACCATGCAGCATTGCCTTGTGTTAACCTTTACTTTCCAGATTGTAGTAATCCAAAGGAGTAATGCACAGTACAATAACTATCTGTCATGCATGCATCGCAGGATTACAAATTCAGACTGTCTAACCAAGAGACTATTAGGCAGAAACCATTGAAACAAAGCACAATAGCTCTCCAGTAGCTCAGTGTGATGAGAAATAGCTTAGTTTTTAATTTTGCACACACAGACACGGTTCGAATCTGAGGAGTGGTACTAAGATGTGTGTATATCTACACACAAGGAATCAGGAATAAATGTAAAAACAGGCAGGTAGTGTTAACAGATATTTTCCCCACAGATTTTACAGTTAAGTAAATGTTGCCAGTAGCTGTATGAAGGGTATACTAATAAACTGTGTACAACTGTTCAATTTTCCCACCTCATGCCTACAAATGACAGCAGGGTAGGTACATACAATATGCACTATTCCTGAATCATACCTCTCAACTGTACAGATATTCACTGAATGTCCAGATATTTGTCTCAGATTTTTGGTCTGTTTTACATAAAGTAGTGGTGTCATGGCAAATCAGTGGTAAACCATTATAGACTGAAGTTAGAAAATAATGATAGACATACAAGTGTCAAATGTCATATCCATCAGAAAAGCTATGCAAATGCAACACCTGTTATTTTATCAACTTTCTAAGTTTGTAAGAGCAATATCTAAAGATGTTCCATATTTATGGGCCTTTGTCCCACTCTTATGTATGGCTTTGTTGAGATGTCATGCTCTAAGAGGTTGAGAGATGTGTTTCCAATACTTGTCTCTCACGTGTCATGCTGTCATGGCTAGTGGTCACTGCTGCAAATAATCCTGGACACAGATAGGAAACCAGTTGATGTACGCCAGTAGCACACTCACATAACAGCATTTCAGGGTACCCCCTCCTGTGCCAGATATGTAACCCTGACATGTACAAGTTCCCTCTAGTCATGTACCCAGAGTTGTCACAGTTTGCCTCATACCATTCCTGGCTGACAGTTTAATGGGTAGGTTTGTACTACAGAAGCTATGGGGATAGGTAGATGTAAAGTGAGGGGAGACCCATAGAGTATTGAGCAGTACTGTTGTGGAAACTAGAAGCATAAACAGTTGTTAATGGATTTTCTGTCTCTCCCCCAAACCCTCATCTGCATCAATAATTATTACTCATATACTATGGGTATATTGTGCTCCAACTATAATGTTGGGACTTGTGTTATATCATTAATATGTTTCATTGCTTGCATGTTAACATATCTTGTTCAAATACCATTGTTGGTGGCCTGTTGCTGTCAATGTTACTGGCATGGTGTTATGATGCATACTGTTGCTCCATTTATGCATGTGTTCTGTTTGCTATGCAACTGTTTCAAATCTGTTTTATGCAGTTAATTGGAACACCCATGCATGTTGTTATAACTAACCTTGAAATGTGTTGTTCATGACTAACCAACATATTTTGTAAAACCTCATCACCATAGCACATTTGGGAAGATAGATTCCAGTGGATCCACCTGTCCCACCTCATCTGGCCATGGCACCGGGACCCAGCATGTCTGGGATCCAACCCCAATTTCCCTCGTTTGCTAGTCCTGCACCACCTTCAGGTGGACCTGCCCCCAGCCCCCCTGGGAGTGGGCACAGACAGGAGGCTGTCAACCACAGTCAGGACCAGGGTTTGGTGCACAGCACCCTTCAATCTGAGTTTGGAGAGCAGCTGTGCCAGATTGAGGGCTGCCTGGCACACCTTGAGGGGCAGGCCACCCCTCATGTCCAGCCCCTGGCACAGCCACCTTTGGATCCACAAAGGTACAGTGCTGACTGCCCATGAGTGGGGATCTTAGTCCCACTGTAACTATATGGGGGCCCATGGGCTTCAAATTCCCAACCACCCTCCCTGTTAAATATGTTTACCACCCTCATGTGTCATATACCACACCTGTCTGCTGTCTTGTCTGTCTTGTCTGTCTCCCTACACAGCCTACCTTCCCAAATGTACCTACAATCCTTTCTCAACATCCTACTCTCACCATAAAAAAAAGAAAAGTGCATCTGTCCCAAAACAAAATATCACCGCATATACATAGCTGTCCATTTTGCGCGTGTCCACTGGACACGTAATCCAGTCCAATTGGTTTGAGAGCACATTTCTGTTGTCCTCATCCCTCTCTCTGAGGTTTGAGTGTCCAAATTCACCTCCAAATTCTGTACAAATGCACAGCTGTTGCTGTATAAGAAGTGGACAGCTATGGACCTTCCCTACACCTGTCCTGCACATCCCTAGCTATCTTTCATATTGTTTTTCCTCTGCATGGTCCTTTTTCACCACTTTCCTATCACCTCTTTTTCTTTTCTTTTAAAGAAATTAGTGCAGGTGTAAGCGGGAGTAACTGGGAGTAAGCGAGTTTGCCAACACACATTAAGCATCTCTACAGTTAACCATGAGTTGGCATTGCTTAGTGTCGCACAAACCCTTGCAATCCTTTTTAAAGCCACTTAAAACTGCTTTAATAACTCTATTTCCACCAGCCACTGCTCTAACTAGCAACAAAATAATCAACCCTGCAAAATCTTGAACCCAGAACCCTGTACATTATAGCCAGAGCAATGTACTTAAACAATATTTGAGCTCTAGGGATTGCTAATGCTTTTTCAAACATATCATGCAGTAGAGTCATTCAACAGTAGGGAAAAGATTCTATAGAATCAGTCAGGTTTTGTATATATTGTGAAGGCTGGTAGAGATGGGTGAAGGCTGCCAGCCTAGCCAGATAGAATTTTATAAATAATTCTATCATTTGTAAATATGAATGTGAATCACAGGCTTGTTGTCTTAAATGAAAAAAAAAATGCTGTTACAAAAATGTGGCAACAGTGCTCTCTACTGACCCAGTAAAAGCATATTGTGACCCTTTGATCTAAAGTCAGCTCCATCTGGGCTAGATGAAGGCTTCCTGCCTATTGTTTTAAGGCTAAAGTTAATGACCAGAATTTGCATGTGGAATGTCCTTTATTGCTCTAAGTGTAAAATAATGTAAAAACAGTTTCTGTCAGCTTAGGGACACCAGGAAAGTGTGAAATGATGTAATGTTTTAGCAGAACTGCAGTTTCAATTTAAACCGTGAGAACCAGAGATTATTAAGCATTTTTGTCTGAACATCCAACTCAGCACTCTGTCTGTTGTCTTGTGTAAGTTATTTTAGAAGTGTTATTTCTTGTAGCTAGCTAGAAGCTATAAAGTTTAGACTGAGTGTTTTTCTGTGATGTCAGAATTGTACTACTGATTCATTTTAAGTATTTCTGTGTGATCTCTGAACTTTTGACTAGCACTGACTGTGCAGTAGAAAGTATTGTCTTTTGGTTTTAATTATTTATTATTAAATATTTTAAAACCTTTTAACTGTGGCTGGTTTGTGTAGAGATAAGTTAAGCTCTAGAGTACATTGCATATTTATAGAGTTTACTGTTCAAATCACTCTAAATAAGCCTTGACTGATTAGTCACACTTAACAATTAGATAATAATATTGCACTGTAATAATTGGACACCCTTTTAAGGGCCTTTGGGTTGCTGATAAATATCAGCTGGGTAAAAGGGGCACAGCTAGAGAAGCTGTGCCAGCCTTCCCCAGAAGTTTCTGTGTGGTTGTATAAACTCTTATCTCAAAATGTGTGTGTGTCAGTTACTTGGGCAGGGACATGAAGCACTGGTTGGACAGATAGGTTGCTGGATATTTTAGCTTGCCCAGCTAGGCTGAGATCTGGACCCTATAGTTGTGCCAGTGGGGAGTCTTACTGGGGATCTGGAGAGCAAGGGAGTGACCAGCCCCGGACTGACTGTGATGTCTGTGTGCTCTTAAGGGAAATTGCACTTTACTGTGTGTATTTGTTATCCTTTGCTCCTATATGAGATGCACTCTCTGGTGTTGGTGGTGAGGATTGAGGCTCCTTCATTGCTGGGCCAGGGCATGGGCATCACACACACACAAATATATATATATATATATATATATATATATATATATATATATATATATATATATATATATAAATATATATATATATATATCTATTTATATATATATATATATATATATATATATATATATATAATATATGGGTCCTTGTCTTTTTATTGACAGTATGGTTCATCGAACCGTACTTTCTCGAAATTATGTTAGCAAACGTGCATTTTGTCAAAAATGCACTTTTGCTAAAGAAAACAAAACAAAAAATATGCCATTAGGATGTACTGTTAGTTGTACATCAACGTATACTGTTGATGTACAACTAAGGAAACTCTTGTTGAGATTGTAGTACAGTAGAGATAAGGGAATATTCCCTTTTCCCCACTGTAGTGCGATCTTAGAGTGAGAATATTAAAGTGGGGGGTATGGGGGTGCATGGGGGCACAGCCTCCTGCATATCAGTGTTTAATGTGTTGTTTTTTTTTTATGTTTATTTTTTTTTATTCGTCCGCGAAAGTGCATTTTCAACAAAATGCACTTTTGCGGAAGTCATTTCGTGGAAATAAGGTTCGATAAATCGTATTTTCGAGTAAAGAGCATAGACCCATGGATATATATATATATAAAATTATATATATATTTTTTTATTTTCATAACATCGTCATACCTCAGAACCATACCTCTCAAAATCTTAGTGCAAGAAATCTGCAACTGTAATATATGTATATGCATATATTTTATATATAAATATATATATATATATGTATATATATATATATATATATATATATATATATATATATATATATATATGGGTATATATATATATATATATATATGGGTATATATATATATATATATATATATATATATATATATATATATATATATATATATATATATATATATAAATTGGGATGGCACACAGCGACTGTTATCCCACTCCACAAAGGGGGTGCCACCACTGACCCCGGGAACTACCTCCTTATTTGATCCCAAAAAACAGAACTGAAAAAGGCAGCCAGAACATGACAATAAGAAGCCGACTATTTGTTAGAAATAAAATGAAAAAACAATCCAAAAAAGGCCAAAGACATGAAATTCAGTAAACGCTTTCACATTCAAAGGGAATGCTTCATCAGACTATTAACTGTTGACTTAACTGGTACCATTTAAAAAGCTTTAACATTTCATTGGCAAGCCAATCACTATTTGGCTCATGAATATTGAATGAAAATAATATAGTTCATCAAAAACCTTGTGGATAATTCATTAAAAACATTTTTAAAACATTTTTACAAATATAATATAATAATCTCACATTTATAAAAGTGCATAAATAATAATATATATATGTATAAAATATATAAATGTATATATACAAAAAATATATAAGAATCTGATAATCATGTGTATTGATGAATCCATATGTATTGAGAACTATATATACATATAAAAAAACTTTAAAAAACTTGTTGGATAACTTTGTCATAAATTATAACGTCTTTTTATGGATAGCGTCATAAAAATATGGCATATAACTATTCATTTATCCTTATGTATGAAGTATAAACTGTTGTATATGAACTGTGTATCTATACTTCAACACTACATATTTCATGTATATACAACCATACCTGATAGAAACTGTGTGTATATACACAAACAGACAATACTAATGTATACTTATCATAACTTTTATCAAAAATATGAAAAAAAAATGTTATAAAATAATAAGAAATAAGTACATGAAATAATATATATAGAACACATATATTAATGCCTATATAATACTTATGTGTTTTCTAATGTTCAAGATCCTTAGCTGCTAGAAAGGGTCTCATGGACACCTTATCATTGAGTCCTAGCCTATATCTGCCTGTAATCTTAATATCCATCTCATTTCTCTCTGCTCTGTATAATTCTTATAATTCCCTAGCCTAGCATTCCTATATATCATTTCTAATACCATGAATTTAAAACTATGTAATGTGCCTTTGTTTACGATATGTTTAGTTAACGCCTTATTTTCGTCCGCCCTATTTATTACATAAATATGTTCTTTCACTCATTCACTTAAGGTTCTATTTGTCATTCCTACATAGAACGAGTTGCATTTACCACAAATAGCAAGGTAAATCAAATCTTGTGTTCTGCAGTTAGCATAACTATTAAACTCATATTCCTTTCCTGTCTCTGGATGTACAAACCTGTCACCATTTAACATGAAGGGACATGGATTGCAGCTCCTGCAAGTGAAAGTTCCTTTTCTGATAGACCTTGGTGTTTGTTTTTCATTCTTTTCATAACACAACATGCGTTTCAATGATTTCGTATTTTTATAGGTAAATCTGGGATGTTCTCCTACCATGGCACCCAGTTTTTCATCTAATGTTAATATGTTCCAATTATTAATAAAAAAATCTTTAATCTTCTTGTTATTGTTTGTAAATGGAATTACTGGTTTATTCATATTTGTCATGTTCCTGTCTTTTGTTTGTTTGTTCACTTCTTTATGTTGAGAGTATATATAAAGTTTCCCTTTGGAAGCTCTCTTAATGTCTTCGTGAAATAGCAATTCAGTTTCTTCTTCTCTATATCCCCTTTCTTTGAATTCCCCACGTATCATTTCAACAGTTTCATGGAATATCGATTCCTTACTAGTTAATCTAGATATTCTCAGAACTTGCCCTTTGACTATGTTATTATAAATATGTGGAGGGTGCATGCTGGTACGATGTAATATAGTATTTTTTCTACATTCCTTTCTGTACAGCTGTGTCTGTATAGTATTATTTTCATTGATAATGTTAACATCTAAAAACTCTATATTTAATGTTGACCATTTACCTGTCAAAGATAGAAAATTGGTGGTTCCATTTATATAATCAATGAAATCACAAAGTTTGGTTTCTTCTCCTCTCCATAACAAAAAAATATTGTCTACAAAACATTTGTATAATAAAATGTTTTCTTCATATTCACTTCTTAATATGTATGTATGTTCCCAATACGCCATCACAATGTTTGCATAGGAGTTAGCACATGGGGTACCCATGGCTACTCCCCTTTTTTGTAAAAAATAGTTTTCTTCATATACAAAAACATTATTATTAAGGACGATGTACATTAACATAGCACATTTGATTATTAAGTTTCTAGGTATATCATGCTCAATTAAAAACAATCTCATATATTCAATGCCTATGTCATTTGGAATGGATGTGAAAAGAGAATTTACATCCAGAGTTACCATATAGCTTATTTCCTTGTTTTTCTCGGGTGTTGTATATTCAAAAAGGCTTCTAATAAAGTGTTCAGTATCGTTGACTATTGTTGTTGTTTTTTCCACTACCTTTTTTAATTGATTTTCTAAATATATAGATATGGCTTCAGTAAGCCACCCCTTGCTGGATACTATGGGTTTAAGTGGTGGATTTATGAGATTCTTATGGACTTTGGTCAGACGTCTAAAAGTAAATACTAATGGTTGCTCTACTAAGAAATATTTATATAAATCAAAATCAATTACATTACATAGAAACATGTCATATAATTCATCTTGGACATTGTTCACTATTTTATTTAATTTGATTAAATCTATATTGCAGTGTGCTTCTTTATCAGCTAATAAGTTTAACATCTTCTCCTTATACATAGAAGTATCTAAAATGACTATGGCTGCACCTTTGTCTGCACCCCTTATGACAATATTATGATTTGTCTTAATTGCTGAAGTGCATTTTCTTCTTCTTTGTCACGATTATAAAACTGATTTTTTGTATGTTTACTATTATATGACTTATTTAGGTCTTTCACCATTGCTTTTTCAAAAGCTTCTACTAAAGGATGTGCTGATGGTATAAATGTCGAGGTTTTTTTAAGAAAATTTCATAGTTTCACTATTATTATTATTATCAAGCATCATTCTCAAATTAAAATTTCTTGTGAGCATTTTCAAATCTATAATATGGTCGATGTAATCAACATTTTTAGCTGGTATAAATGTAAGTCCCTTGTTCAAAAGTCTCTTTTCAGTTTCTGTTAATATATGATGTGAAATATTTATTATTAAGTCTAACTTACAGGTCGTAGAACCTTCCGTTGGAATTCAAAACATTCCTCTGGTTGTTTGCATTTCCTTGCACCATTTATTTGATGACCAATATGTTCTTTGTGGTGTTCGTATGGGTAAAGGGAACGAAAAAAAAACACTGTTCCTATCAGTTGGTATTTCCACTGTAGACTGTATTGAATCAATTAAGGGTTGTACAGAACTCTCCGATATAAAAGTTTCTCTTATGGGTAGATTCATTTGTTCTGTGTGTGAAATCTCAGGTCCATCTGGAATGTGACGTGATGGGGGTATATTCCTACCAGGTTGTCTAACTGGTTCATTACTGATTCTATGTCCAGTTTGTGGTAACTGATTGATGTTATAGCAATAACCCACGCCTGGGTGTGGGTAATGCTGGATTTACCCACGGTTGGCGTGGTTTGGTCCCGGTAAGCCCGAGGACCAAACAAAGCCAACCGTGGGTAAATCCAGCATTACCCACACCCAGAAGTGGGTTATTGCTATTATACCATGACATCATTTAAGTAAAGAAACTATTACTTTTCTTAAATAATGGCATAGTATAATGCCTGTTTACTTCCCTTCCGCAGATGTCTGGCATCCGCGGCTGTTCTGATGTACTGCGCGCCTGCGCAGTACATCTGAGATGTGGGCAAAAGCAACGGAGAAAGCAAGATCTCTGTTGCTTTTTTTTTTACTGTTTTCACTATGTTAAATGGGTTTAACATAGCGAGACAGTTTTAAAATAAGCAATGGAGATGTCCGTTGCTTATTTTAAAACTGACTCGCTATGTTAAACCTATTTAACATAGCGAAACAGTAAAAAAAGCAATGGAGATCTTGCTTTCTCCATTGCTTTTTTTTTAAAACCTGTCTCACTATGTTAAATGGGTTTAACATAGTGAGACAGCTTTAAAATAAGCAACGGAGATCTCTGTTGCTTATTTTAAAGCTGTCTTGCTATGTTAAACCCATTTAACATAGCGAGACAGTGTTTTAAAAGTAGAGTTATACTAATGGAAAAAAGTCCGGGCGACCGGACCTTTTTCCATTAGTATAACTTGATTTACAATGTGCACGCTGGCCAATCAGCGTGCACGTTTTGGGGGGTCATGGTATAATATTGGTTCTTCGCTGCTTACGTGGCCAAGAAAAGACATTACCATTCTGAAAATCTCGGAAGTCTCTTTCGAGTTTCTTCTTTTTTGCCTGAAGTAATCTGTTTTCCAATAACTTCATGTTGGTAGAGATGGTAGTAAATAACTCTTCCATTTCATTGACTGACATAGAAAGTTCTAATTCGGAACGTATGCAAGTCAATTCAATCATTAATTCGTTTTCCACAAATACATATTGGTCTATTAAAAGTCTCATATAACTTAAACTGGGGTCGAGGTTCAGTTTTTTCCATTTGCTTAAGCGGTCAGGATATTTATCACCAAAACTGGGCATTTTTAAGATGTGTAAACCCCTGGGAACAATTTTGAAGCTTATACAAGCTTCCATGTGCTTGCGTTGCCATTGAATTCATAGGTTCATAGGTTGGTACTAGGCTATCAGCCCTAGGGCCTATACAAGCCTAGCCATAACAATTCCCTGGCTATTTCTTTCCACACTATTTACTTCCCTGGACCCCTGTCTAGCAGGGCGACTGATGTGATCCCCGGGATGAATTTCCTTTCTCCCATCCAATCGTTGAGGTTCCTTTTGAAGAGGACCAAAGAGGCACTCTGCTTGACATGTATGGGCAATCTATTCTAGAGTCTGGGGAGTCTCTGGGTCAGGAACCTATCCCTCCAGCATGTTTTGTTTATTGTGATGACAAGGTTTAGCTCCCTGGAGTGTGTGGCTCTGAGGGATTGAGATTTCTTTAAGTGTAGCATGTCCAACAGCTCTGGGTTTGACATGGCCTTTAAAGCGGTCAGTGTAGGGCATCTGCTTTAGGCGTGTGATTCTTTTAGTGAGGTATTTCTGTGGCCTTTCCAGTTGTTGCAGATGTCTTGAGAGGTACATACCAAATGGGGCATTGTATTCTATAATGGGTCTAATGAGGGATGAGTACAGTGGGACAATGACCTCCTTTTTTCTGGATGAAAAGCCCTTAGTGATGAGGTGTGCCACATAGAAGGATTTCCTGACTGTTGTGGCGATGTGGTTATCAAAGGTGAGACCGCTGTCCACCTGTGTCCCTAAGTCTCTTATCATACTTTCGGTGTTAAGTGTACTGCCACCTATATGGTAATTCATGGATACATGTTTTTTCCCAAAGAGGATAACTATACATTTTTTGGCATTGAGCTTGAGCCCATGGCTCTGGCACCATGCATCTGTTTCTGTAAGGCCCTTTTGTAGAGTATCCACATCATTTGGGGATTCAATAATGGTTCCCAGTTTGCAGTCATCTGCGAACATTGTTATCCAGAGTCCCTTAGTGTTGGCCTGTACTTCAGAGAAGTAGATGCCAAACAAGAGTGGTCCCAGGACTGAACCCTGAGGTACTCCACTTGTCACTTGTCTAGAGCTGGATTTGGAGTCGGCTACTTTTACAGTGTGGGTTCTATCAGTAAGCCAGTTAGCAACCCATTGGGTGACGTAGGAATTAATGCCCAGCTTAGTAAGTTTATCTATGATTCCAGAGTGGGGATGGTGTCAAAGGCCTTGGCAAGGTCTAGATAGGCTGTGTGGACCACCTTACCCTTGCCCATGGCTCTGGAGACTGATTCAAAGAAGTCAATCAAGTTCAGGAGACAAGATCGGCCCTTCACTAACCCAAACTGGGTGGGGTCCAGTGTTTGAAGGTTGCCAATGTCTTTGTTTATAAGTTCCATGATAATACGCTCCATGGCCTTGCAGATAAGGCTTGTCAGACTGATGGGACGGTAGTTTCTGGGATCCAAGGTGGATCCCCCCTTGTGGAGTGGGATAACGGTAGCTGTGTGCCACTCAGTGGGCACGAAACCTGAGGTGAGGCTATGATTAAACATGACACTTAGGTGAGGTGCCAGTTCATATTGTAGTTCATGTAGTACACAGCCCAGGATGTCATCTGGTCCCATGGATGCTGTATTCTTAGCTTTGGAGAGTGCATTTTTTACCTGTGTGGCCGTTATTACCAGAATTTGGCAATCTTCCGGTATTGAGATGGGCCATTTAGGGGGTGAGAGGGGGGTGAAGATGGCACTGAATCGATCTGCCAGGATATTGGCAATATCCTTGGGATCAGTATATTTAATGCCATTCTGTTTTAGCTCAGAGCAGACCTGAGCATTGCCATTTAGATTCTTGACATAGTTATAGAATGCCTTGTGGTTGTCTTTGGAATCTTATTTTCGTAACTAGCTTTGGAGGATTTTATGAGGGATCTCAGTTTCTTACTGAGGCTGGTAAGGACATTTTTTGCATCCTGGGATTCTCCTCTTTTCTGCAACAGTTTCTTCCTTTTGTTGTAAAGTTTGTTTATGGCAGGGGACCACCAGATTGGCTTCTTTTTTTTTGGATGAGAGCATCTTGGTTCTATTTGGGATGGCACGATTTATGCATGAATGGATGTGCTCTTACAGTACCTTAGTGTAGGATTCAGCAGTTGAACTTTCAGCTCCCATCTGCATGGGTGTCATGAAGTTTGTCACTTCTGACTTGAGTAGCATGAAGTTGGCTTTGGAGAAGTTTTTTATGGAGGTTTCCTTACTGGGGGGGTGGGGGTGGGATGTGGATGTTAAGGGTGATTAGCTTATGGTCAGACGTGACTAACGAGGGGGTGACCATAGGTGTGGAGCATCGATTTCCCATGTTGGTAATGACCAGGTCTAGGATATTGGAGCCCCTGGTGGGACTATGGATTAGTTGATCCAGGGTGTTGGAATTTATGAATTCCAAGATCCGTTGGGCAAAGGTGTTGGTACATGAGTAGCTTTCCCAGTTAATGGCAGGGTAGTTAAAATCACCCAGTATTAGGGTGTTTGGTTCTAGCTTAATATTTTCCAGAATGTTTAGAAAGGTGTAGTGAGAATCTTGTGGTATGGTGGGGGATCTGTAGCAAGCTACAGTTTGGATTGCAGTCTTACCTAGTGTTAGTTGCACCTGGAGAATTTCAGACGCATTGTGTTGGGCAACTAGCCTGGTGGTTTGAATATCCTTGGTGAATATTGACACTCCTCCACCTTTAGTGTTTCGGTCCTGCTTTGGTGGCCGAAAAATGTGGTAAGAGTTGTAGCCTGGTATTGCAGGGGTGCTCTCTGGAGCCTTGAACCAGGTTGCTTTATTTTTGCTTTAGTTTTTCTAGTGTTTGTTCAAATCTTCCTGTAAGCTGTAGCACATTTATACTAATGGCAACATGATTTTTTTCATTAGTTAAATCAGTCTTAGAAAATTTCAGAAGCGGGTTGCTCTCCACATACATGAGCTTTTTAAACATAGTATCATTATTCTCTCTTATCGGTTTAAGTTATATGAGACTTTTAATAGGCCAATATGTCCAGTGTCGCTGGACCTGGAGAACAGCTACGACCTTATAGTAACATAGAAACTGCTACTGATGATACAGCTATTTCAAAGACCAAAACACCAGATGTTCGTAGAAAAGAGATCAGTGTAAATGTAGAGAAAAACCACATTGATTCCAACAGTATTATTTTTTCATTCCCTTTACCCATACGAACACCACATAGAACACATTGGTCATCAATAAATGGTGCAAGGAAATGCAAACAACCAGAGAAACGTTTTAAATTCCAATGGAAGGTTCTATGACCTGTAAGTCAGACTTAATAATAAATATTTCACATCATATATTAACAGAAGCTGAAAAGAGACTTTTGAACAAGGGACTTACATTTATACCAGCTAAAAATGTTGATTACATTGACCATGTTATAGATTTGAAAATGTTCACAAGAAATTTGAATTTGAGAATTATGCGTGATAATAATAATAATAATAGTAAAACTATGAAGTTTTTTAATAAACCCTTGCATTTATACCATCAGCACATACTTTAGTAGAAGCTTTTGAAAAAGCAATGGTGAAAGACCTAAATAAGTTATATAATAGTAAACATACAAAAAATGAGTTGTATAATCTTGACAAAGAAGAAGAAAATGCACTTCAGCAATTACAGACAAATCATAATATTGTCATAAGGGGTGCAGACAAAGGTGGAGCCCTAGTCATTTTAGATACTTCTATGTATAAGGAGAAGATGTTAGACTTATTAGCTGATAAAGAAGCATACTGCGATATAGATTTAATCAAATTAAATAAAATCGTGAACAATGTCCAAGATGAATTATATGACATGTTTCTATGTAATGTAATTGATTTTGATTTATTTAAATATTTCTTAATAGAACAACCATTAGTACCTACTTTTAGAGGCCTGCCCAAAGTCCATAAGAATCTTATAACTCCACCACTTAGACCCATAGTATCCAGCAAGGGATGGCTTACTGAAGCCATATCTATATATTTAGAAAATCAATTAAAAAAGGTAGTGGAAAAAACAACAACAATAGTCAAAGATACTGAACACTTTATTAGAAGCCTTTTTGAATATACAACACCCGAGAAAAACAAAGAAATAAGCTATATGGTAACTCTGGATGTAAATTCTCTTTTCACATCCATTCCAAATGACATAGGCATTGAATATATGAGATTGTTTTTAATTGAGCATGATATACCTAGAGACTTAATAATCAAATGTGCTATGTTAATGTACATCGTCCTTAATAATAATGTTTTTGTATATGAAGAAAACTATTTTTTACAAAAAAGGGGAGTAGCCATGGGTACCCCATGTGCTAACTCCTATGCAAACATTGTGATGGCGTATTGGGAACATACATACATATTAAGAAGTGAATATGAAGAAAACATTTTATTATACAAACGTTTTGTAGACAATATTTTTTTGTTATGGAGAGGAGAAGAAACCAAACTTTGTGATTTCATTGATTATATTAATGGAACCACCAATTTTCTATCTTTGACAGGTAAATGGTCAACATCAAATATAGAGTTTTTAGATGTTAACATTATCAATGAAACTAATACTATAAAGACACAGCTGTACAGAAAGGAACGTAGAAAACGGTCCATATTACATCGTACCAGCATGCACCCTCCACATATTTATAATAATAAAGTCAAAGGGCAAGTTCTGAGAATATCTAGATTAACTAGTAAGGAATCGATATTCCATGAAACTGTTGAAATGATGCATGGGGAATTCAAAGAAAGGGGATATAGAGAAGAAGAAACTGAAGTGCTATTTCATGAAGACATTAAGAGAGCTTCCAAAGGGAAACTTTATATATACTCTCAACATAAAGAAGTGAACAAACAAACAAAAGACAGGAACATGACATATATGAATAAACCAGTAATTTCATTTACAAACAATAACAAGAAGATTAAAGAAATTTTTATTAATAATTGGAACATATTAACAATAGATGAAAAATTGGGTGCCATGGTAGGAGAACATCCCAGATTTACTTATAAAAATACGAAATCATTGAAACGCATGTTGTGCTATGAAAAGAATGAAAAACAAACACCAAGATCTATCAGAAAACGAACTTTCACTTGCAGGAGCTGCAATCCATGTCCCTTCATGTTAAATGGTGACAAGTTTGGACATCCAGAGACAGGAAAGGAATATGAGTTTAATAGTTATGCTGACTGCAGAACACGAGATTTGATTTACCTTGCTATTTGTGGTAAATGCAACTCGTTCTATGTAGGAATGACAAATAGAACCTTAAGGGAATGAGTGAAAGAACATATTTATGTAATAAATAGGGCAGACGAAAATAAGGCGTTAGCTAAACATATCGTAAACAAAGGCACATTACATAGTTTTAAATTCATGGTATTAGAAATGATATATAGGAATGCTAGGCTAGGGAATTATAAGAATTATACAGAGCAGAGAGAAATGAGATGGATATTAAGATTACAGGCAGATAGAGGGCTAGGACTCAATGATAAGGTGTCCATGAGACCCTTTCTAGCAGCTAAGGATCTTGAACATTAGAAAACACATAAGTATTATATAGGCATTAATATATGTGTTCTATATATATTATTTCATGTACTTATTTCTTATTATTTTATAACATTTTTTTTTCATATTTTTGATAAAAGTTATGATAAGTATACATTAGTATTGTCTGTTTATGTATATACACACAGTTTCTATCAGGTATGGTTGTATATACATGAAATATGTAATGTTGAAGTATAGATACACAGTTCCTATACAACAGTTTATACTTCATACGTAAGGATAAATGGTTATATGCCATATTGTTATGATGCTATCCATAAAAGGACGTTATAATTTATGACAAAGTTCTCCAACAAGTTTCAAAAGTTTTTTAAAGTTTTTTATGTGTATATAGTTCTCAATATATATGGATTCATCAATACACATGATTATCAGATTCTTATATTTATTTTTTGTATATATACATTTATATATTTTATATATATATATATATATATATATATATATATATATATATATATATATTATTTATACACTTTTATAAATGTGAGATTATTATATTATATTTGTTAAAATTTTTTAAAAATGTTTTAAAAATGTTTTTAATGAATTATCCACAAGGTTTTTGATGAACTATGTTATTTTCATTCAATATTCATGAGCCGAATAGTGATTGGCTTGCCAATTAAATGTTAAAGCTTTTTAAATGGTACCAATTAAGTCAACAGTTAATAGTCTGATGAAGTATTCCCTTTGAATGTTAAAGCGCTTACTGAATTTCAAGTCTTTGGCCTTTTTCGGATTGTTTTTTCATTTTATTTCTAATAAATAGTCAGCTTCTTATTGTCGTGTTTTGGCTGCCTCTTTCAGTTCTGTTTTTTTGGGATTTTATGGACATTTGCTGCAGCTGATGTGCCTCTTCCTTGTCTTGGAAATTCTTTTTCAGTTTGGACTACCTCCCTATTTGCCTGATGAGCCAGGTCTGCAAGACCATGGAAAGCATCATTCTGGAGCTTATAAAGAAAGGCATAGGTAACATTCAAACTCTGGGCCCCACTCAGTTTGAGTTTGTAAAAGGTAGATCATGCCTCCAAAACCTGATTGACTTCTTTGAAGCAGTGACCAGAGCCGTAGATGAAGGTAAGGCGGTGCACACAGCCTATCTTAACCTTGCTAAGGCTTTCGACACCCCCCACTCTGGTATAATAGATAAACTCACTGGACTTGGCATAAGTCCCTATGTCACAAGATGGGTGGCTAACTGGCTCACTGACAGAACCAACATAGTAAAAGTAGTCGACTCCAAATCCAACTTCAGATCAGTGACAAGCGGAGTACCACAGGGTTTGGTCCTGGGTCCCCTCCTGTTCGGTATCTATTTCTCTGAAGTCCAGGCTAATACAGCTGCTCTCTGACTAATGCAATTCACAGACAACTGCAAACTAGAAGCCATAATTGATTCGCCTAAGGATGTGGACATCCTACAAAGAGGCCTCACTGAGACTGATGCTTGGTGTCAGAGTCATGGCCTGAAGCTCAATGCCAAGAACTGCATTGTCATCCTCTTTGGGAAAAACACCTTACCCATGAACTACCACATAAGCGGTAGCCTACTAAACACCAAAAGTGTGATAAGAGACCTTGGGACACAGGTGGACAGTAGTCTCTCCTTTGATAATCATGTTGATACAGTTATCAGGAAATCCTTCTACATGACATACCCCATCACAAAGGGGTTCTCCTCCAGAAAAAGAGAGGTCATCATTCCTCTCTACTCATCCCTCTTCAGACCCATTATAGAGTACAATGCCCCATTTGGCATGTGGCTCACAAGACATCTGCAACAACTGGAAAGGCCACAGAAATACCTCACTAGGAGGATTACCACCCTCAAACAGTTGCCATATGCAGACCATCTCAAAAAACTCCAGCTCTACTCTGTTGTATATCGCCTACTCAGAGATTACCTCTGCCTAACATACAAAGCCATGTCTAACCCAGATCTGATGGACATGCCACACTTAAAGAAATCCCAATCCCTCCAAGCCCCATGCTCCAGGGACCTAAACCTTGTCACCACAATAAACAGAACATGCTGGAGGGACAGATTCTTGTCCCAGAGAATTCCCATGCTCTGGAACAGGCTACCCATAAATGTCAAGCAAAGTTCCTCATTAGCCCTCTTTAAGAGAAATCTTGATGATTGGATGGGAAACAGGAAATTCACCCCAGGGATCACTGCTGTGGCTCTGCTCAACAGGAGCACAGGAAAATAATTTTCTTGGGTGGCAAAAGCCAGGGAACCTCATTTTGCTAGGCTTATATAGGCCCTAGGGCCAATAGCCTAGTACATACCTATGATATGTACCACACAAGATATCTACAACAACTGGAAAGGCCACAGAAATACCTCACAAAGAGGATTACTGGCCTCAAACAGATGCCTTATGCAGACAGTCTCAAAAAAGTCCAGCTTTATTCCGTCACATATCGCCTACTCAGAAGCAATCTCTGCCTAACATACAAAGCTATGTTAAACCCAGAGCTGTTGGACATGCTCCACTTAAAGAAATCCCAATCCCTCTGAGCTGCATGCTCTAGGGACCTAAACCTTGTCACCACAATACACAGAACATGCTGGCTGGATAGATTCCTGTCCCAGAGGCTTCCCATACTCTGGAATAAACTACCTGTCTATATCAAACAAAGTTCCTCATTAGCACTCTTCAAAAAAATCTTGATGAGTGGATGGGAAATTGGAAATTCACCCCAGGGATCACCTCTGTGGCTGGGCTCAACAGGGGCACAGGAAAATAATTTTCTTTGGTGGCGAAAGCCAGGGTACCTTTTGGCTAGGCTTGTATAGGCCCTAAGGCTGATAGCCTAGCACCTACCTATGAACCTATGAAACTATGACCCAAAGGCTGTCAAAATGGGGGGACAATGGGCCAAAACTAGGGACATATTTTAAATATTGCTCTTATAAATGTAGAATGTTGCCAGGGTGACAGGGTTTGTTTCAGCATACATGTTCTGAAAGATGTCAGTTCTGAAAATGAAATGTATGTCATCATTTACTGACAGAAATCCTCAGATCATCACAGTGATTTACCAGGGAAATAAACATAATGAATCTGTGGAACAGACCAGAAATATGAGCAATAAACCTGGACATTCAGAAACAATCCGACCAGTCGAGAGGTATGCTCAGAACCCCTTAGTGCAACAAATCTGGATCAAGCCTGACAAAGTGGGGGGAGAAAGCCATGAAAATAGGGACATATCTGAAATACTGTAGTAGATAAGCTGACACTGTTGCTACAGTAACACCCTTTTGTCTGTCCCTAACATATATTGACTGTAATAGCACAAGTCCAACACTCAATTACTTCTCACTAGTTAGTGACTTAAATCCTCACATCATCCCAGTGATGTGTCAGAAATACACAACACTTATGGTGGCCAGGCAACAGTACATCCTACAAATATCTGGGCATAACATCACATTAGGGAAACTACATTCAGCTGCTAAGTATGTCACCAAGTACCGTCCAAACTACAGTCAGACTGACACAACACTAACCCAAATCTACTCTGGGGAATTATACACGTATTTGCAAATATATCAGGCACTGCAGAGATGTAACAGCACTGAGAAACAGACACCAGTGTGAAAGTGCATACACACAACCAATTTCACCACAGTCACAGTGACATACCGGTAAGCCAACTGAACAGTAGAGTATAAGGACTGTGTGAACCAGAACATCTCATCATATTTGCCACTCACACACTACCCCTACATATACTGGCCCAATTCACAGTGTAGTATGATGCCTGACCGTGGAATGTGACATGTCTCAGTCTTCCCCTACAAACATATACAGCCGAAAGGCAACCAGAAACTGGAGCAGCATGGACAGTCAGATAGAAAAGGAGCCATAACACATACGTCTACCCCCCATCCCTACACAGGCCAAATAACATTTACACATTACATTGCTACACAATCCTGACAGTCTGTCAACAATCGCCAGAAATACACAGACCTCTCAACTGTTCAGAGTCCCACAGAATGTCCAGGCTTTGTCCTCATATATATATATATATATATATATATATATATATATATATATATATATATATATATATATAAGGCCTCTTACACATAACATGTCTGGCATTCTGATACATCACTGGGATGGTATCAGGAATGAAGGCACTAGATAATGATATACTCTACCTATCAACCTCTTACTGCATGACATCTGGACAAAGCCTGACACACTTTGGGGACAGAGGCCCAAAAACAGGGGCATATGTGAAATATTGCTGTTATAAACTGAGGCGATTACTGGTGTAACATGGTCTGTTGTAACATATCTTTTCTGAGGGACATGAAGTCAGAAACACAAATGGATGAAACCATTTACTGACTGCAATCCCCGTAGTATGCTACTGATTTTCCAAAGACAAAAAATGTCTGAGGAGCACACCAAACATGAGTCCAAAATCTGGCCATTCTGCAGATAGCCCTACAATTGACAGTTATGTCAACCACATAACACTGTCAGATTTAAAATCACACAGAAAAGCCATGTCCACACAAACCATATTAAACTAGCATTAATTCAACTGTATAACAGCAATACTACATTCTTTCCCTATGTCTGGAACATTCTCCCCCAGTTTGTTGGTCTGTCTCCACAGTTCTCATTGTAAAAGATATTTCCAACTAACCTCTGTGATGCTGCTGTTCACACACCTCCATGAAGTTCTCCTCACTGGCAAGAAAAAGAGGCGATGCCCACATGAAGTACTCAATTATAGGAGTGTGTTGCCATGCCATTGGCTATAGGAATAACAACACAGCTGTTCTGCATGTAATTAGCAAGTAGGGGACACCAACTGGCGCACATGGCATCAGCTGCTCATAAGCATTACCTAGAAAAGACAAGCTGCTGCCTATGCAAAACAGATGTATACCCTACATCTTGGAGAGAAAGAGAGAGACAGACAGACAGACAAACCAAACAACACATATTGGAATCAAACTAACCATACTTGGGAAAAAAGTATGTCAAACAAGTAAGCATGTAATGGAATGCAGCAGGGGGTATGTAATAATGGCAAATAAGTTCAACAAATATGTCTCAACAAGACTTGCTGTACTGATATATTGCTGATCAGAACCTATAGACATAACATCAGGGACTGTCTGCAGTGATACAGATCACAGCTCAGGCCCCTGAGTTACCCCAGGAAAGGATGGCTCACATATGACTACTACTGGAGTGTGTGTTGAACAATACTGATTTCGTGGATATCCATATGTTAATTGTGAATACAACATGATATACATGTTTTTCTCAGATATGTGAGAGACCTATACAGGGTATTTGCATAGTAAACTACTGTTGCAGATGTGTGTGTTGAACTGCATGTGATATACTGAGCTCATACCATGTAACTGTCCAGTGTTATGCATACTGACCATATGTGTGCCTCATATTTGTAGTCATTTACTCATAGAGTTGTATTATGTCTGGCAAATCATTGGCAACCTGTGAAGACTGACATTACAACATCTCCTTCTCTTTCTTTTGGCTGTTTCTGTTAGGGGTTGCCACAGTGGATCATCTGTCTCCATTTCTTCCTGTCCTTTGCATCTTGCTCTGTCACACCTACCACCAGCATGTCCTCTATCACCACAGCCATACACCTTATCTTAGGCCTTCCTCTTTTCTTCTTACCTGGCAGCTTCATCCTTACAATCCTTTTCCCAATATACTCAGAATCCTTCCTCAGCACATGTCCAAACAAACATAACCCCGCTACTCTCTGGCTTTGTCTCCAGACTGTCCAACCTGGGCTCACCCTCTAACATACATATTTCTAATCCTGTCCAGCCTCATCACACCCAGTGCAAATCTTATCATCTTTAACTCTGCCACATCCAGCTCTGACTGCTGCCTTTTTGTCAATGCCACTGTCTCCAACCCATATAACATAGCTGGTCTCACTACTCTCTTGTAGACCTTCCCTCTCACTCTTAATGGTACTCATCTGTCACAAAAAACTCCTGATACTCTTCTCCACCCTCACCATCCTGCCTGTACTCTCTTCTTCTCCTCTCCCCCACAATTGTCATTACTCTGAACAGTTGATCCCAAGTATTTAAACTCATCCACCTTTGGACGCTCTACTCCCTGCATCCTCACCATGCCTCTATCCTGCCTCCATTCACACACATATATATTCTGTCTTAGTCCTGCTGACCTTCACTCCTCTCTTCTCCAGAGCATATTTCTACCTCTCCAGCATCTCCTCAACCTGTTCCCTACTCTCACTACAGATCACAATGTCATCTCCAAACATCACAGACAATGGGGACTCCTGTCTGATCTTGTCTGTCAACCTGTCCATCACCACTGCAAATATGAAAGGGCTCAGAGCTGATCCCTGATGTAATCCCACCTCCACCTTAAAATGCATCTGTCACTCCCACAGCAGAACTGACAGCTGTCACACTACTCTTGTACATATCCTGCAGCACTCTTACAGATTCTTCCACCACTCTTGACTTCCTCATGCAATACCACAACTCCTGTCTAGTCACCCTGTCATATGCTTTCTCTAAGTCCACAAAGATACAGCGCAACTCCTTCTGGTCTTCCCTGTACTTCTCCATCAACACTGTCAGAGCAAACATCGCATCTGCTCTTTCCTGGCATGAAACCATACTGATGATCACTAATCCTCACCATCCTTCTTAACCTAGCTTCCACTACTCTTTCCCATGACTTCATGCCGTGACTGATCAATGTTATCCCTCTGTAGTTACTACAGCTCTGCACATCACCCTTATTCTTATAATCAGTACCTAAACACTTTTTCTCCACTCCTCATGCATCCTCTCACTTTCCAAGATTTCATTAAACAATCTGGTTAAAAACACAGCTGCCATTTTTCCCAAACACCTCCATGCTTCCACATATATGTCATCTTGACCAACAGCCTTTCCATTCTTAATCCTCTTCATAGCTATCCTTACTCCTCCTTGCTAATCTGTTGCACTTCCTGACTCACCATACCCACATCATCTAGCCTTCTCTCTCTCATTCTCTTCATTCAACAGCCCCTCAAAGTACTCTTTCCATCTGCTCAATGCACTGCCCTTGCTTGTGAGTACCTTTTCCTCATTATCCTTTATCACCCTTATCTGCTACATATCCGTCCTAGCTCAGTCCCTCTGTCTAGCCAATTAGTAGAGGTCCTTTTCTCCATCCTTAGTGTTGAACCTGTCTTCAACTCTTCATACGCCTCATCCTTAGCCTTCGCCACCTCTCTCTTTGCCATGCACCTCATCTCCTTATACTTCTATCTACTTTGTTCATCTCTCTGACAATCCTACTTCTTCTCCACACCAATCTCTTCCTCTGTATACTCCCCTGTACTTCCTCATTCCACCACCAGATCTCCTTGTCCTCCTTCCTCTGTTCAGATGTCACACCAAGCACCTTTCTAGTCATTTCCCTTACTAGCTCTGCTGTAGTTACCCAGATATTCAGTAACTCTCCACTGCCACCCACTGCCTGTCAACTCTTCCCTGAACTCATCCTCACAATCACTCTTTTTCAGTTTCCACCATTTGATCCTTGGTGCTGCCCTCACACTCCTCCTCCTCCTCTTCTTGATCACCGACATCATCCAACAGACCAACAATCCATGCTGCCTAACTACACTTTCCCCTTTCACCACTTTACAGTCTCAAATCTCCTTCAAACTGGCCCTCCTGCATAGGATATAATCCACCTGTGTGCATCGTCCTCCACTCTTGTATGTCACCCTATGCTCCTCTGTCTTGTTAAAATGCGTATTCACCACAGCCATGTCCATCCTTTTTGCAAACTCCACCACAATCTCACCTTCTGCATTTTTTTGCTTAACACCATACTTACCCATCACTTCCGCATCCCCTCTGTTCCCTTCACAAACATGTCCAATGAAATGTGCTCCAATCACCACTCTCTCACTCTTGGGTACAGTCATCACCACTTCATCCAACTCACTCCAACATTTTTCTGTCTCATCCATCATACACGCAAATTGTACTAACAACAGTCATCATTACACCATCAATTTCCAGCTTCATAAACATCACTCTACTCTACACTCTTTTCACCTCCAACAACACTCTTGGCATACTGTTCCTTCAGGATAACCCCTACACCATTTCTCCTTCCATCCACATTGTGATAGAAAAAGTTAAACTCAATTCCAATACAACTAGCCTTACCCCCTTCCATATGGTCTCTAGAAGACACAATATATTAACCTTCCTTCAGTCCATCATATCAGCTAGCTCTGTTGACATACCAGTCATATTGCCAACATTAAAAGTTCCTACTATCACTACCACACTCCTAGCCTTTCTCCTCTCTTCCTCCCATATGAGTGTTGGGCATCCTCCAGGGTATGTTTGTGAATACAAAGGTTACTGTGTTATCAAATGGCTTGTGTGTTACAGCAATATTAGGAAAGTGTCACTAATTTTGCCCCATCGCCCCAATTTATGTGTGGTGTCCTCCAGATGTCTTGTTCAAACAGGTTGACAGGAATGACTGAGCAGCAAGGGTGTAAATACAGTGTGCCATACTGACATAGAACAAAATGTATATCAGGTATTACCTGTGCACATGTATGCATGAGTAGGTGTACCTGGCTGCCTCATAACAACAGACATGGGATGCAAAACATCAGGTAAGTAAGGTGTACATGTTGTACACATATAATCTTAGTTTATGTGCATCCAACAGAGTTAGATTTCTACAGCTACTAGTTGTTGCATTGCTCTGACACTGACATGGGTACTAGAATAAACATGATTACCAGGTTAAAATTGGAGAGGTGTCCAACTGTGTTATGACATTGTGTCCATGCCTACTACATATAGCTATATGACCACCTACATAGCTGTATGGACTCAGCAATACCTTAATTGTAAAACCTGTCTCCAGCAAAGTAGAGTAATCCTCTTTGCTGGACAGCACCAATACACAAACCACATACTTGGTCTCTATATTGGCTGTAGAGGGCAAAGTAGGAGCAGGTGCCAACTTGGCAGCAAGTTAACCTTTGTCTGAATAAGCATATAAGGTCACAGATAAGTTACTGTAAGTGCTGGTTTTATTTTATCCTGGCCTAGTTAGTTTCATGGCTCAGCCATGCAGTTTTGTTATTGGATTACTGTAAGGCTAACTATGAGTACAAATTGGACACATCCACCAAGGCCAATCACAAGGCTGTCTTCACATATGTCTGTGATTTCAGAGGCAACAACCCATCACACCCTGTAATGGTGGTCAATCACACCACATACACACACACCATAGCTATAGCCAAACTGGTGCAGACAGGATTAGGGCAAACATCACCCCCTTGGCTCACCATCAGTACAGGTGGATATGCACAGCACCTGAACCCCTCCTCTCATCATCAGGGAACAGGTGCATACTGCCTAATCAAAGTAAAAAAAGCAAGTCTCTGTGGGACCTGATAACATTCCTGTCTGCATCCTATATGAACTCAGGCATATGTTTCCAGCTCCATTACACTCTGTATGCAGGCAAAGCCTGAGCACTATTGACATCCCATCTGCAAGAAAAATGGACACTGTCATCCCTCTACACAAACGTGAATCATGAATGCTGGTTTATGCAATGTGCTGACCCTTATGGGAGGAACATGACACGAGGACCAGGAGTGCAGTGCAGGTTCATACTGTGCTGATAGATGACAGGGGTATGATGTGGTTGTAAGTGATGGCTAATGATAGGCAATATTGATGTGCTGGCTCTGTAAATAACTCTGGGCAATGTCTGAGGTCCTGTGATGTGTTTCCCTGTTTATGTCTTTCAGGTGGCATGCAGCATCAGACAACATATACTGCAGATGAGAATGCAGTTATCACTGATGCAACAATCCAGCACCATCTGGTGCTGTTTGGCCGTAGCTGACAAAATCTGCAGGAGCAGACTGCCCTGTGGGATGACCTTGTCCACAGAGTTAACACCTTGGGCCACCATGGCTGCCCATATGATCAGGCAGGCATTGGGCAACTGACCTGATTCATTGTGCCCGGCAAAAGGCTGGTGGCACAGCCAGGGACCATACTGCTATAGGTGGGGGTCCAGACACACAGGCCCCACTTACGGCAACAGAGGAGCTCCTTGCCAACTTTGGGGCCACCCCACACAACAGCCAACACATGAAACAGAAGTTGTGGAAGTGGGTGGCACCCATACAACAGCCGAGGAGTGTCCAGGTAAGGCCACAGTGCACATCAGTTTAATCATGTAGCAGTCATACTGTCTTCTATAGAGTATCTAGATGGATATGTCAGTTCAAACTGCATTTGTGGGGGCAGAAAATTGTGTACTATCGTAGCTTGAACTGTACCTGTGCAGAAACGTAGCATTCATCTTGTACCAATGTTAAATGCGAGCCTGCTGACAATACCTCTCCCCCACAACTACAAAAGTCCCTCTGGTCTGGATGTGGGACAAAAGCCTGAAGCCGGTGAGTATGGGATTTTCCTGTTGTGGCTAACCAGTACCCCAGGCATGTTAAGGTCATGCATGTGGCCGTGCACACAACTGTTACTCTCAGCCATTTTGCAATATTTGCACGTTCACTTGTGGTGGGATTAACTGCATTGCATCACAGTGGTCATCACAGGGGTCTATTTGCAGGAAATGTCACATATCTGTAGCATACCTCACAACCTGTCATTGCACAAAATCTGGACAAAGACTGACCAAATGGGGGTCGAAGGCCCAAAACTAGGGACACATTTTAAAAATTAGTGCTATACAGTGCATATAAATGGTGTACACACACCTGTTAGAATGCCAGGTATTTGTGATATACAAAAATGAGAGCACAATAAAACATTTCCGAACCCTTCCAACCTTTCATGTGACCTATAATCTGTACAATTCAATTGTAAAACAAACAAATCTGTTAGGGGAAAACTTATGACACATAAAAAATTTACAAGAAGCTAGATGCATATGTGTGCACAGGCTGAAGCTAATACTGTGTTGAAGCAGCTTTCGTTATTATTACATCATTACGTCTTCTTGGGTACACACCTGCCATCAATTACAGAGACTCTTTGATTAACAACAAATAACGGTCAGCTGTCCTACCAAGATTATACTAAATTTACTCAGTTGCCTGCAACAGCAACAGTTATAATTTGCATACAGTTTATGAAGCAGCAATGTAGCAGCAAAGGGATCTCATTTGTGAAAGATATCATCCCAGAAAAGGATATGCACACACATTTCCACAGCATTGCATATACCATGGAATACAGTGAAGACGGTCATCAAATGGTGGTGGAAATATGGGGCAACAGTGACACTGCAAAGAACTGGACATCCCTCCAAATGTGCGGAAAAGACAAGACCCAAACTAGTCAGGGAGGCTGCCAGAAGACCTACAGCAACACCACAGATGTTGCAGGAATCTCTGGCAAGTACCAGTTGTGTACTAAATGTGACAGAAATCTCCCATATTCTCCACATGTCTAGCCTATGGGGTAGGCTTGGAAGATGGAAGCCTTCTCACGCATAGAACAACATCCTGGTCTGGTGAATTTCCTAAGAAAAATATATCAGGTCTCCCAAAAGCGTGTGGGGAAATGTGTTATGGTGTAATGAGACCAAGGTTACACTTTTTGGCCGCAATGCCAAAATTTTTTTGGCACAATAACAACACTGTGTATCACCAAAAGAACACCATCCCTATGGTGAAGCATGGGGATGGCAGTGTCCTGCTTTGGTGTTTCTGTTCATAAGCTGGAAGTTGGCCTTTAGCCAAGGTGGAGGGGATTAGGAACAGTTCAAAATACCAGTTCCTTTTGGCCAAAATCTTCATGTATCTGCTAGGAAGCCGTGGATGAAGAGGAATTACACCTTTACACACAACAATGACCCATAAAAAACTTCAAAATCCATAAAAGGATGTCTTCACCAGAAGACAATCAACATTTTAGAATGGCCCAGCCACAGTCCACACATACATTCAATAGAAAATCTGTGGGGTGCCCTGAAGAGACCTGTGCAGAAGAGATGCCCTCACAATTTGACAGAGTTGGAAGGCTTCTGCAAGGGAGAGTGTACAAATATTGCTAAGATGAGGTGTGCCATGCTGATACACACCTTCCCAAGAGGACTGACTGCTGTTATGAAATCAAAAGATGCTTTAACAAAGTATTAGTTTAAGCGTGTGCATAGTCATGCAACCAGCCTATTGTGCATATTTCAACTTTTACATTACCCCTAACCAATGTGTTTGTTCTTCAATTGGATTGCACAGGTTATAGGTCACATTAAAGGTGGGATATGTTATCACTTTATTTCTGTGGCCTCATGTTATATATCACACAAACATGGCACATTAACAGGAGTGTCTACATTTATAATATCCACTGTAAGCTTAGAAGGTTGTTAGTGTAACCAGTTGTGTTGTAACATACATGTACTGTAGGTTTTGAAGTGTGAAACTCAAAATATGTCATTAATTAGTGACACCAGTCTTCATATCATCCCAGTAATGTGTCAGACAAACACAGGATTCATGACAAATAGACCACAAACATGAGCCACACATGTAAAAATTCAGGGACACTCTGCACAGTTGAGAGGTATGTTCTGTAGGATTTGCCACTGTGGTATATAGGTGAACAGCAATTATGTGTACATGGGTGCATTGTGTGCTACTTGAAGGTCCATCACCTACTAACACTACTCAAATACCACAGATGTGTATATAAGTAGTAACATTAACTGGAAAAGACTGCACTGCATGATGTTGAGGGCCTGGCCAAGGTGTGCATGTAGTGGTCTGACTGTTGTGAATGTCAGCAGTTGGCTATTGTGAGGTTTGTGTAATGCCTGCCTGCCACCTCATCTGTATGTGTGTGCATGTGTCTGCATGTTTGTGCATGTGTGTGCATGTGTGTGTGCATGTAGCAGCAAATAGAATAGTGCAGGTATTAATTTACATATGTTGTCATTCTCCCACAGATGGTCATGGTGGTCATGGTCCCTCCCACTCAGAATCTGATGTCAGTGTTTATGCAGACCGTGGCAATGATGATGGTCATATTCATGCACAGGTGGTGTTGTCAGGGGCTGAATCTGTGCCATCGGTTGGCATCCCACAGTCATCCACAATGTCCCCGCACAAACTGCTGTCACATTGACCATCCCCAACAGCCACAGATGATGGACAGTTGGCAGGTGGTGTCATGGAGCAGATTAGTGTGGTGACTATGGCAGGTGTGATTGTAGACACTGGCCATAGCCAGAGTGCAGGTGAGGTCCCACACAGGTGGATGGACAGGGGTGCTCACAGGAGGACTGCTGTTCCTCAAGCTGCTTTCGCAAGTGCCATAGCAGGTATCATCAGAATCATGTTCTGGGCTGTCATGGATGTACAGGCTTGTAGTGAATGCAACACCAGAAAAATACTCAGGGTGTTGGATGCAACTCTTTCTTATTTATGTGGTGACATACATGACCTTGTTGAGGTCACATGACAAAATACTGAGGTAATGAATAGACAGTTGGGTGAGACCTTGGCAATCCTCGAACATGGCATGTCTGTGCTAGAACATGTGGTGGGAGATGGGTGTCGGCCATGTGGATGTAGGTCAGCACCAACATCAGCTGAGAGTCTATGGGGCCATGCACCTTCACACTCCCATAGTGGCAGTGACACCAGCACTACTGAAGGGGGGTTTGCTGTCCACATCACAACAGAGCAGGCCATGGGCATGTGGTCCTGGCCAATCCAGTCAGGGACATGGATCCAGCAGACAGCAGTCACCATTGGGAAGCAGTATTGCATCTGGCCATGGGCTTGCTGGTGCCAGTGAGACCCCTGGCAGGACCAGTTGATGTGTCTTTGGCCAGAGACAGTAAACTGAACACCCTGCCATGTATGGTCCACAGCTATCCAACATACCCCTGTGTAGGGCAACCATATGGAGTAACTGTGTGCATAAATATACACACATCTGTATCACTGGCAGGTCACCTCCAGACACACACAGTACCTCTGCACAGCCCATATATAGGATACTCCTCCAAAGACACACAGATGGATGTCAACCGTTTGGCCCAGCCTAGGTCTCTGACAAACCCACACCACACCCTGTGCATATGATGATACCTGTGCCACATCCCTTTCATCAATACCAAAGATGCAGTGACAGGCTAATATGGGTCTGATGCACAGGGTGAATATAGTACAGTGTAGCTATGTAATACTGTGTAAGGTGCTGTCTTCTTGCATTTGTTATGGGTACACGTATGGGTACATGTATGTACCTTATCAGCCATGATGCATTATTGCTGTTAGTACCACTGACTGAATGTTGTCTGACATGCTGTATTCTGTTTGTGTTCCAGGTGTCTGTGTGTCTGCAGGCTGTGGCCCTGCA
>NC_056730.1:904657141-904737141 GCF_019279795.1 Protopterus annectens
AGTCTATAGTATTGATGTTATCACTGAACATGCAATAATCAGAGGTCTCATAACAATCTTTAATCCCTATCATAACACCTCCATCTGATTTTTGTGTTAGAATGTCTGTTATAGTAAAACATTTATACCCTGACAGAACTGTTTTTTAGTCATTGCTCTTTAACCATATTACACAAACAATAACAGCATCAGTTTTGTGGAAATGTAGCAACTTTTCCAATAAGAATTTTGTAATTAATGCTCCTAGCAACAACTTTAGGAGATATATCAAATGTTGCTATGTGTGAACTGTTAAATTTTTGACCTGGCAAACATCCTTCCTTGTGTTTGTCAAATATACAGCAAAATGTCTGCTACAAAAATGATCTTGATAAAGTGCATGCCATCTTTTTTGAACACATGTACTCAAAAGTAGGCGTGCATGCTCTACACATTTCCATTTTTTTAAAACAGGACAATTTTTATGTAGGTTTTTACCTAAAAATCATTTCATTCATGGTAACATGACTCTGCTTTCTATATGTGATTTGTGAAAAATATGTCCCAATACCTGTATAAGCTATACTATCTAAGAGGGCTGTAAGTTCCCTAGTAACAGTCAAAAAGTCCTTGTGGATGTGATCATTTGCACGAAAATGATTAAATCCAGATCCATACTTCCTTACGTTGAGGCATTCTAAGGCCTGCCATACATCCTTGCTTTTTGCTCCTGTCAAGCACAACGCTATTTGATATTCATTATCTTCTCTACAAATGTAAGTGTCATTTCCTCTAATAAAAAGAATCTTCAATTTCTAATTCAGCAACATCTGTTCTAGCAATTGTTACAAAGGAATGATCTTCATCACCATTAGTCTTATTAATCCCACTGTTTTCATTACTTATTGCATTTGCAAGTGTACAGTTCTCATCAAGCTGACTTTGTACATCCACAGCTTGAGCAATGTTGTCAATTTCTGTTTTTCTCCCCTTTTTTGCAGTAATGTTCTTCGATTTTTCCACATTCAGTTTTGATTCTTCCTTTTCACCTGCCCCTTGTCTCTTTTTTCTGCCTCTTTTTTGGAAAAAAAATGGTGCAATTTTCTGAATACTGAAGGTTTTCTGATACAAAATGTTATAATTCCCTGTAATCTCTGTGTTACATAACATAGCAGTGTCCTTTTTAGTATGTATTCTCTTTGCTTTACAGATATTTATCAATTTCTTCTTATCTTCTTTGTCACTTGTAATGAACTTTTTCCTTTCATTTTGTTTCCTTCCTTATGCTCTGAATCCTCAGATATCTTTACAGACATTTATCAGTTTCTTTTCACCGTCTTTGTTATTTGTAGTGAACTTCTTCCTTTCTTTCTTATTTATTTCCTTCTGTATGCTCTGAATCCTCAGATTGTTGACTACTTGTATCCAGAATATGAAAGCTGCCAGTGCCATTATCTTGCTTCATAGGGTTGAATGATCTTTACAGACAATGGACAAAGCTGTAACAATTACACAAGTGCAATCATCATCAGTAAGTCTAGATTTACTACTATTAATGGTTAGCAAGTCATCCAACTTTTGACATAAGGCGCACAGATCACCAGTGTTATCAGGTGTTACCTTTAAATAAACATAGCAATTATTGCACTGTACAAAATATTTGTGCTTTAGCAAATCATTAATGGCATAAACATTTAACAAATCCATATTCAGCAGCAGATGAATTAAAAATCCTAAAAGAAAAAATAATCAAAATCAGTTACCATAGAATTCATAGACAAATTAAATCAACAAGAGAAAAATCACAAAAACAATATACAACTGAATATTAAATTAAGTATGGTAAAGTTGTAGCTCTGACCATACAAGTTGTGAAAGTCACACAGATACTGGAATTATTTTACATTGCACACAGTCACACCTGATTTTTTAACAGCTTTATTGAATTGAAATAGATAAAACAAACATTATATTGAGTTATGCACAATTTTGAAAATGCTTACTAATGATAAAGAAAAAAACAAACACATTTAAACGATATACAATGACACTTTCCACAAATGCATATTAGCAAATTAAAATTCTTATAAAAATTGATACATTACTAAATTATTTATCTAACAAATCATAAACTTTCTTCCACATATTATTTACAACAGTATTCCTAGAGGATATTGCTCTTTTGGTCAATATCTCTAAATTGCATACTTCAAAAAGTAGATTTTTTAATTCATTTACTGAGGGAGAAGATTTAGACTTCCAGTTTACTGTAAACATTTTCCTGACTACTGATAAAATGGACCAGAGCAGAGGCTGACTAGTTTCTCTAATACAATTAGGAACAGGAGTGTTAAACAAAACTAAAGATTTTGAGAGTAAAAAATTATCTGTGAAAATTTCTTGTAAAAAGTGATTAATGTCTTTCCAGAAATTATCTAATTCTGTACAATCAAATACCATATGGGCCCAATCAGTGTTAACTACATTATTACACCTCCAGCAGTTAACATTTTTCTTATTAAATTTGCTTAAAGAGAATGGGGTTATAAAAGATCTATGCAAATATCTCCATGTGAAAATTTTCCATCTTAGTGAAGATGTTGTTACACTAGCAGATTGTAATGTATGTGATTTGTCTTCCTCTGTTGGAGGATGATTATTAATTAAGGAGAAATAATTCCAATAATTATCTGATATATTATCTAGATCTAGTTTAATTGCCTTATATAAGTGAGATAAAATGTTTTTAGTTGGTGGTTTATGATTTATAGACAGCACCATATACTGAATTAATTTAGGAACTGAACATTTAGTTGATAAAGTCATAGAGTCAAGTTTATTGGATACATATTTTCTACTTTTGTGTAGATCCAACCAGGATGTTGTGCCAAAATCATGTTCATTCTTCAGTAAGTTAATGGATTTCAGATCATTATTAGATATCATTTGTAACCAAAAAAAATATTTTTTGTTGTTGAAAAGAATACATTTTCATAAAATCAGAAGAAAATATTGCACCTTGTATGTAGGCTGTAAAGAATAGGAGAAATAGCCAATCTTTATACAAGTTGAACTTATATAAATAGTTTCTAAATGATCTTAAAAGAAGAATTATATAATTTGTTCTAAAATTCTGAGAAGAATAAGTGGAAAAAAATAATATTTTAAGATCCAGATAAAGGAGTTATTAAACAACATTAAGTTCTGTGTTTTATTATTCTTTATTGCATCACTCATTAATATTTCTAAAATGTTCTTCCATTTAGCAGTGTATTTAATATCTATAAGAAGAGAAATAAATTTAGCCATAGCAGAAATTGAGTAGATTTCCAAATTAGGCAAAGCTATACCCCATTTTCCCAATTTTTCATGTGATAAGATAAGGCTATTCTAGGTCTTATAGGAAAGCATAAAAATGTATGTATCACAGAATTAAATTTCTTAATTAAAGAACTAGGAGGAGGTAAAGAGATTGATTGGATAATATAAATAATTTTAGGTACTAGCATCATTTTAATAATTACAATTTTTCATCCATAAAAATTTGGATTTTATTCAGTTTTTAATGAGATTTCCTATTGCCAATAAGCTTTTATTGTAATTGATTTGAATGATATATTTATGTTGTTAGCAATTACAATGCCTAAATAAAGTAGTTCATTAGACTGTGCTTGGTATTTTTATAGACATCTAGTAATTCTAGCTTTTTAGGGCCAATTGTCAAGATTTTTGTTTTGTTGTTATTAAAGGTTAAACCTGACTTTTTTTGAAAATACTCAGCATCTTTAAAAAGAGCATGAATAGATGCATTATTGCCACCTAGAGTAATGAGTATGTCATCCGCAAACATTTGTAATTTGGAAACATCGTTAGAACTCAAGCTATAACCTTCAATGTTTTCATTTCTTATCAAATTAACCCAAGGTTCCATAATTAATGTAAACAGTAAAGGAGATAAAGGACACCCTTGCTTTGTTCCTTTAATTATTGGTATATTTTGGGATATATTTGTACCTATTTTAATATATGCTTGGCTACCTTGATATAAACTTGTAATTAGATTTATGAAACTATTAGAGAAGTTTAGTTCCTCCAAAAGTAAAAATAAATAGTCCTAATTAACTGAATCAAAAGCACAGTTTATGTCAAGACTGATTAATGTTTAGCTGTTTGTATAAGTATTTAACTGATTCAATTAAGGACAGAATTCTTTTGATATTGTCATAAGAGTTTCTGTTTACTATAAATCCTGTTTGATCTTCATCGACTAATGTGGGCAAACATTTTTTAAGTCTGTCTGCATAAATTGACATAAACATTTTGTAATCAATGTTTAATAAGGACATAGGCCTACAAGATGAACATTTAACAGGGTCCTTATCAGTTTTGAGGATTGGGGAGATAAAAGTATATTTCCATGATGGAGGTATTAGATTGTCATTTTGGGAAATATTGTAAACTTTATGAAGCAGTTTTAAGGCATCAGCTGGTAATAATTTATAAACCTCTGGGATGATACCATAATTTCCCGGTGCTTTATTTGGTTTTAATTTAGTAATCTGGGATTGGACATCTTTGAAAGAGATGGGTCTATTAATAATAGTAACTTGTTCAGTAGATAATCTTTTTTTTGTATATTTGTTAATAAAAGATTTGATTTCTTGGTTAGAATCTATTATCTTAGACTGTTGGTTAATGTTTAAAAAAAAAAAATGTTAAATTCAGTTAAGATATTATGTATACCTGAGACTGTCTTTTTCTTTTTAGGGGAGAATATTTCATTTATATGATTGAATTTGTTAATTCTTTTAGTTTTATTAGCCAATAAATTCAGTGATCTAGGATTGTTGGAGAATTTTAAGACTTTAAAATTTTCTATAATAATCATAGTTTTATGATTCAGTATTTCCATATACTTAGTATTCAACAAGTTTATTTCTTTTATAATATCATTTTTTTCAGTATCTTTTTCTTGGATAAGTTTCAAAGAATCTATTTTATTTTGTATTTCTATTAACTGCTCATCCCAACCTTTCCTTTTTTTGTTATACCAATTTATAATTCTGCCATAGAGGTAGTCTTTTAAAGCATACCATACAAAGATCTCAAAGATATTTATATTGTTTTGTTCAAAATTATGGATTTCTGATGTTATAAAATCTTTAAAATATTTCAATTTAGTTATATAGGCAGGTATTCTACTTATTTGAACATTACGGACTGGGGTAACTAAAAATTAAAAAAAATATTGAATTGTGATCAGATAATGGACATGTAATCACCTTAGTATTAATTAAAGAATCTACTAAATCATTAGAAAACAAAACTCTATCTATGTTTAAATGTGTATTATGTCTATTTGAAAAAAGTATAAGCTAAGGAATCAGAATCAGCAAAGGTATGTATATCTTTCAAGAAATAAGTTTTCAAAAAATCTTTCAACAATTTGGCTGAAACTGTAATTTTTCTTTTGTTATGTGATGTTGACTCTTTACTGTCTAAAATACAATTAAAATCCTCAACTAATACTATATGTCCCTTAGAAAGTTGTACTATATGATCAAAATGTTGTTTTACCATATCAGTGCCTATTCCTGGACTCCAGTGTAGATTTACTAAGGTGTATATTTTGTTATTAAACTGAATAGTCATTAGACAAAACATTCCCTCATTATCTTTATATGGATTGTTTTGGTTTAGGTAATGAGTCGTTCCATAAGATAGCAACTCCTTTTTTCTTTTGAGAATGTTCTGAGCTAGCTAACACTGAATATGATTTTAGTATCTTATCTAAGTATATCCTCTGTTTTCAAATGGGTTTCTTGTAAAAATATTAATTGAGATTTATGCAGTTTGAGATATTTAAAGAAATTTCCCCTCTTATTTGGATTATTTAATTCATTAATATTAATTGAAATACACTTTAATGAAGTCATTCAATAGTATGGTGTTGAAAAAGAAATATTTTGACCAAAACCATAGATTATTAATGTAAATAAAAGGAATACCTAGAGATACATTATTGTTTTTTTCTATGAGTTTTTCTTTTATCTTTGAATATATTTCATCAAACATTGCATAAATTCAAAATGAAAAACATATATACAATTTTACATCCTATAGTGTCTATGCAAGTAAAAGCTATGAATACATTTAAGTACATTGTGAAGAACAATAAATTATTTCATAAATCTTTGCCTATTTTCTCAAACATTTTTAGTACTTTCATCCAATAGTTATAAAGTGATGTAGGTCTGGTTGTTCTGTTCTTCAGTGTAGACATTTCCATATGTTCAACTGCTAAAGACAAGTTTCTAAATTCCTTAAATGTGTGAGAAGTCATACTTTTCCAGTAAATGGTGATAATTTTGCATGCTACTGCCATCAATGTCCATAGTAGCTTGAAGTATTTTTTGGCACAAAATCCAGGATGGGAAAGTTGAATAAAATCATTGATTTTGTTAATTGATAATTATCATTAAAAGCAATTTGGAGAAAATAATTAATATTTTCCCAATCCAAAGTGAGACACTTGCATTCATAGAAAACATGATGCCAGTCAGCTCTTATTTTGATTTGACATCTCCAACATTGATCCTCACTAGCAAATATGTTGGCTAATTTATGTGGTGTATAAAAACTTCTGTTTAAATATCTCCAAGTAAATAGTTGCCAATATATTGACAATGTTGTTTGTTTTGAGGATTTTAAGATAATCTTTTCTTCTTCTTCATTAGGAGTGTGGTTGTTTATCTGTAAGTAATAATTCCAGTAAGCATCTAGATAGTAGTTTTTTATTTTTTTAAAAAGTTTTAAATATTAGATAGGTAGCCTTTTCCTTGATAAGGTTGTTTTGTGATTACAATAAATATTCAATGAATTTAGGAACATTTTGTCTAACTGTTGTTTGCATTTATTCAGTTTTATTTATAAGACATTGTCTTAGACTTTGCATGAGTAGCCATGAATCATTATTTATATTATACTTGTTAATTATTTGATAATTAGTTAATAGTTTCTCTTGTTCTACTAGTTGATGCCAATAGTTTATTGAACTTTTCTTTAATGAATTAATTTTTTGTGTTTGGAATGTATCAAGGATAGCGGGTGTAAAGGCTATTGGTAGAGTCAGAAAAAAACCAAGAATTAACATTTAGGACTTTGTTTATATATGTTTTAAATGTTTTTATGGTAGTATTTATATATTTTGATGGTAATTTATTGTTTTATTTTTTCCTACTAGGTGATCTTTTAACAAGCAGACAAGGGGTGCTAGTATGATAGTTAGTCTTGTATATGACTTTGATTAAGTTCTATATAAATCTGTATATGTATTTGTTTTCAAATAGGGATGTAGTGAGTATTTAGCCATAAGGTTATATTTTTGACAACAGATGATATAATGTATGTCTCAATGTCTGGTAAATTAATTCCCCCCTTCTTCCCAATTTGGTAAATGCTTATTTAAAACAATTTGGGGTTTATTTGGAAACCATAAGAAATTTAATATTATCTTGTTAAATCTTTGGATGACATACTTTTGAGGTGGCAATGAGAAACTTTGTATTAGGTATAGTACTTTGGGAAAACTGATTGATTTAATAAGATATAATCTGTCTCCCATTGTAAACATATATTTGTTCTAGTTAGATATTGTTTGTTCTATTTTATCTAGTTTTTTTTAATTAAATATAAGGGAATCTGTTAAATCGTTAAGTAGATCTACATCTAAATAGAGTATTTTGTTGTCTATTGCTATGCATTTGGAATATGCTTTGCTTATATATTTCTTTTTGGTATTTCATGGTAAGATTTTTGTTTTGTTTTCATTAAAGTGTAAGCTTGAGACACTTTGAAATTCTTTTATGTCATTGAATAATGCCTGTAAAGATTTGTTAGTGTCTGAGAAGGTTAGAAGTATGTCATCAGCAAAGAGTTGCAATTTAAGGTTTAATGTTTTGTTATTGTATATTCCTTCAATGCAATTTAAGGTTTAATGTTTTGTTAATGTATATTCCTTTAATGTTATTGTTTGATCTAATTTGATTTGCAAAGGGTTCTATTATTAATGCAAATAGCAGTGGTTTAAAGGGCAACCCTGTTTAGTTCCCTTTTTGATTTGTATAGGTACTGATCTATGTGATTCTAATTTAACATATGCTATAGATTCTTTATATAATTATGGAATTAGAGTATTGAAAGTTATGGGGAATTTATTTAAAACTAATGCTTGAAAATTCCAGTTAACCAAATCGAAAGCTTTGTTAATATCTAGAGAAATTATGTTTAAATGGAGATTTATATGTTTAGTATAATCTATTAGTGATAAAATTCTTTTAAGATTGTCATATGTATTTCTTCCTTTAATAAGCCTGTCTGGTCTTCATGGATTAACATGGGGAGAAAGTGCTTGATTTTGTCTGCATATATTGCTATGAACATTTTGTAATCAATATTTAATAATGATATTGGCCTATATGATGAGCATTGCTTCTCATCTTTGCCTGTTTTAATTATTGGAGATATCAATGAATATTTCCAAGAGGGTGGGATATTTATATCTTGTTTAGCTATGTTATATACTTTTAGCCTGATTAGGTATTAATTTATACATTTCAGGTAATATATTATTTGGACCAGGTACTTTATTTACTTTAAGTTTTTTAATTTGTGATGTCAGTTCCGTCATTGTAATTGGTTTATTTACAGTGTATATTTGTTCTTGCATTAACCTAGTAAGAATTTTATTTTCAAGGTAATTTTTTTATATCTTTGGGAGATACATTATTGTTAAAGTAATGTAGAAACATCGAAAAAAGTAGACTTTTGAGAATTACTCTTTTAAGAATTGTGGAAAATGCCAAGAAAGCTAATAGCAAACTATTATAACTTAAACTGATAACTTCATAACCATCCTTAACCCCTCTGGATTATAATACTCCCAATTTGAGTGACATATGGTCACTCAAATTAACCCTCTGTTCAGTAGCAACATCTAATCAGCGTCTGTCTGAGAAATATCTACTCTGAATAAGCAATTTTAGGTTCTTATTCATGTTAATAATATATAGAATAATCACATAAAAATCACGTTGTAAGATATATAACTAACAAATCTTTACAACTGTATCTAACACTTTATAAATGTTCACATATTAGCAAACATCAGTATAACTACTAATAAAATAATAATCAACTGCGTGTACCTGGTTATAATACTGTAAAAAGAATGGTTCTGTTTATATTTATGTTATATACATAACACATCATGTAGCCCAAAATAATACAAATTAGAATTCAGTACCTACAAATCTGAAGTCTGTACAACACAAAAAAATCTGTGTATATTAGCTCATGTGTTAAGTAATTGTATGAAATTCATTCCTTGCAATAAGATTACTTCCTTTAGTTATATCATGAAAGATTTAATGATTCATGACAACTATTTTATTGATGGGGAGTGTAACTATTTTATGACAAGATAATTTTAAAAGACAACCATTCAGAGACAAGCTTTAACAACCAATAGTAGCTTTGGCAATACTATGTCTGAGGTTACAATATTCATCTGCTGGAATTAGGATTGTCTATGTATAGTTTAAGAATGTAATCTATATGTTAATATGTTCTTACCAACTGAAATGGTTTATTCTCATTGTCAGAACACTTTCTAACTATTTATACATAAATATTACTTATAAAATTAGTCTGTGCTCAGAACTTGTCCAAATAAACTAGAATATAACTGACAATGCTGTGTTAACAAATAAATGTAATAATTAAAAATCTATTTAAAGTCAAATAAATGACAGGCTTGCTGTTTCAAGAAACAAAAAGGGATTTACAAAGTAAACTTACCATAACTAACTTACAGGTAATAATATAAATAGTCAGCCTTTGTCTTTGCTATATTTTAGTACTGTCATTAAAATATAATATACCCCATTTACCTTACATAGACATAAGAGATCTCTCATTCTTCCAAGAAAGTTATTACCATCTGTAAGTTGAAAAATACAGTTTTAATCATGTAAAATTATGTTCATGTCAGAGTAGTTTGATTTAGATTTGAAAAACAGTGTATTATCCTATACAGATTTCCTATAGAATAAATGAAAATGGATTATTCTGCAAAATATGTGAAGGGTATGTATTCAGATATCAAAACCTATTGCACTTCTGGCTAGCTGTGTTACAAGTAAATGATAATATGAGTGCTGATAAATCAAATATCTATAACCAGATGGTATAATTAAGATGTAGTCCTAAGGACCATACCTCACTAAACTATTACAAATTATTTACTATTAGTAGTCTTACTGCAAAAAAAGAATCTGAACTTGCCATTGTCTTATTGGAACCTTCATATTTCTAGTTGCTTATATGGAGAGGGGGGTGGGAGGTTTTTCTAATGGTTAAGGTGTTTGCTTTACAGACACAAGGTGCAAGGTTTGATTCTCACAAGAGACACTTGGCTAGGCTTAAAATGGCCCACACAGGCAGATAGCCTAGTACTAATCTATGAACCTATAAATCTATGAACCGATAAATTATGCAATATTCAGGGTTCTTTTTACTTTGTTTATAAATAATTACATTTCCTGATAACCAACCATGCATTAAAACATTAATCCAGCCTATAGTTGACAGTATAAAAAATATTGTGATTTGAATACATGCAGTATTTCCAACTAAATTCCTTAGGTTCAGGGATTAGAGAGACTAAATGAATTGAATATGGTTTTTAAAAATAAACTGTTAAAAGAAAGCTACTTTGCACAGTTTACATAAGGTAAAAGCAAGTTTACAAACTATTTTATAACTGTCCTTTTCATTTGAAACAAATTACTTAAGTCTTGCCTTTCACAGACTTGTAAGCAGCTGCTTAAATGATTCAATATCGCCACCTAGTGGTAGAACAGTGTAGAGTTCAATTAAGCCTCAAAAACAGCATCTCGGCTCAACTGGCATCCGAGTTTTTCTCAAGCTCTGGGAACAACTTTTAACATTTTCAGTGGGAAACTGTGAGTGTAAACTCATTTAGTTTTAATTTAAAGGCTCGAGCCTGCTGTATAACTGTTAACTGAAAAAATTACAGCAAAGCTGTCCCAAAACCAAGTGTTGCCATAGCAACATCTAAAGCTTACCAAAGCAACCACAAGTAAAGCAAAGCTTTTAGAATTAATGAAATCATGCCACAAAAAACACTATTTATCATTCAAGTAATGTTATATAAGCATAACCATAAACCAGCAAAGGGGTACACAGAAGCATACAGATCACATTAAAGCACCAAAGAAAGAAAACTATTAATAATATTAAATACCAAAATATGACAATCAACCTCAGCACTACACAACATAACCATCTCAACATCTCTTCAATCTCCCCACAAAGGGCTACATTTACTATTCACAAACCGGATTGTGTAATGAAGCAAAGAAGAGGCATCAGATCTATAAGCACTAAGTTGTTGTGTCTTTCGGCTTTTCCTGGTTAGGGTTTGCCATAGCGGATCTCTGGTCCGCTAATGATTGGCAGTAAATTTTTCACGAACGCCGAGGTGCCAGCTCAACGTTCAACCAAGGCACGCCCATTACGCATGTCTTTCGAATGCCAAGCACTAAGTAATATAGTTAAAAGCAACAACTAATCATTATCTTAAACACAGCATTCTACCAAACATTTTTATTTGACTACATATACTATGAGAAAATAAACCAATAATACTAAAATCAATTAAAATAAACTACTAATCTTTATTCCAAATACAACATTCAACCAAATAGTTTTATTTAACTACTTATAGTATGAGAAAAAGTACTATTAATCATTTAATGTGAAATGCAGCAACTAAATATAAAACTATACCATCACCAACAGCACTATAGAAGGCAGGAATAAATTATCTGTGAAAAAACAAAAGTTCACAGATCTTACCTGTTGATCCAGTTTCATCTCCCTGGACTTTATGGGTCACTTACACGTAGAAAGGAGGCAAACAAAAAGATATGCGTTTGATGTTAGTTATTTTCTAAGTTTCTTCTTTTGTTCAAAGGTTTTCCATGTTCCATTTTCTGGCAACCTCTTTAGACTAGCTGTTGTCCATTCCATGTCTTCATGTTTGTCCAGAAGTTCATTTGTTTTAACAAAAGAAAGAGCTGTGTTTAAGTCCTCAAAATTTCTAGTTGCATTCTGGTGAAAGATTTTTAACCTTGCTGGAAATAATAAGTGAGATTTGATTTTCTTCTTTTTAAATTCTTTTATTAAGGGCAAAAGACTTTCCTTTTGAAGATAACTGCTGGTGAGTAATCATTATCGAAGCATACTATATTATCCTTTACCTTAATTGGTGATTTTGTCCAGGCAGTTTTCAGTACTATTTCCTTATCATGAGATGAAAGGAATTTAACGATCACAGATTGAGTAGAACTAGTTTTGCTGTTTTTAGATGATACCATGGACCTGTGTGCCCTTTCAATACCATAGGAAAGTGCTTCAGGAAGTTCTAAAATTTCTGACAACCACGATGTTAAAAACTTTTCTATGTTATTCTCTTCTATATTATCAGGTAATCCAAATATTTCTTATATTATTGTGGCGAGATCTATTTTCAAGATCATCTACCTTTGATAGCAGTTGAGTATTTTGTATTAAAAGAAATTCAGTATTATGTTCACTTTCCTGAATTCTGGTGTTCATATCATTAAGAGCTGTTTGGATTCCAAAGATTTGTTCCTTCTGTTGTTTTAGGTCTTCATGGACAGTATCTATTTGATGTGTACATCTCTCCTTGAAATCATCCAGCTTCAAGTCCATTCTGTCAATTTTACTGGCTAATTCTTGTATATTAGTCAGCAAAGATTGTATTTCATTTTTTAATGTAGCATCCTGATGTGCTGTTTTAGAGAAGCTCATCTTTTAACTGGTGAAGATCAGAGTATCACAGAAATTTTGACAGGAAAAATTAAATTATTCTAAAAAAATTAGATACTATCCTTCTTTATATGAAGAGGAATAAAAAAACTTAAAACATATCCACAATTAGGATAGTTATTTCATAAAATTCCTGTCACAGAAAATCTGAAGAGACAGAGCTGAAGAGAAATGCTGCTACTCAGTGCTCTTCATGGCCACACCACCAGTCACACCTCTTTTTAACAGTTGTTGTTTGTAAATCAAAAACCAAGACAGGATTGTTTAGATAAGCTCTGGATTTCCCTCCTTACAGTCTGTGTGAATTTATCTCTGACTAGGCCCATTGGGGTGGCTAGAGTTTGCCTGTCTAAAACCTATCCCTTTCTAACAACTAACAGTGAAAATTAAAACTAAACCAAGAAAAATATAAATCAAAGTAAATCTTCTTGTCTACAAGCTATGCCTCCCTTTATGCTAACAGTGAAAAACAGTGTGAAAAAATAAAATATAAAATTTAAATAAAGAATCCTCTTACCAAGCTACTGCACCCTCATTCACAAACCAATACAGAATTGTTTAGATTTGTTCTGGATTCATGCTATGGTCCTCTAATCTTCATTACACTCCTGGATAATAACAAAACAAATTAATAAATGAATACAAACAAAAGCAACTATAAATTAGACTAACTGAAATGGATGCATGCTATTAACAGCATGTATTAAATGTGCTCTGCTGTCTTGGAACTATGGCCCATATCAACCACACTCAGAAAAGGTTCCCTACTAAGGAGCCACACAGCTGATTTTATAGCCCTGGCTGCTAGGGATTGGATGAGCTCACTCTGAGATTAAAATCTTTCAGTGCTATTTTATCCACCATAATGGTAATTTAAATATACTAATCAACTGCTGTTTCTATGCAACTTTTTATGCTTTACACTTATGATGCAGCTTTACTAAAAATTCAGGCTATATATACACATTTCACAATTCTTACAATGAGCACCTGCAGGTATATATATATATATATATATATATATATATATATATATATATATATATATATATATATGTGTGTGTGTGTGTGTGTGTGTGTGTGTGTGTGTGTGTGTGTGTGTGTGAGCATGTGTATGTGTATAGCTAGACAGATAGATAGATGTATACACACATATATCTTTTATTTCCATCAGGAATGGCATAGAGGGGAAAATTGCATCCAAATGGAGAGATGATAAGTCAGCAAACAAAGGAGAGTAATATTACTGAAACTGAATTCATCTTCAGGTTTTGGTGAGTACATTTATGAGCTGGATCCTGTTTTTTACAAAATCTCACCAAGACAACACTGACTGTATTTTATACAACATATATCATGGACAGAAATAGGCTAAAGATTAAAAAGATAGCTGGGTGCACAAGACCCAGGATAAAAACGTGCCTAATTCTGGTAGGACCACTGGTGCCAGGACTGGAAAAAATGACAATATAAAATCCTCAAAATACAGAAACATTCCTACAATGAGGCCAGGTCAGGCCCAGGGGAGGATGGCCCCCCTGTTGTAGAAGGAAGTAGTAGTCCACAAAAATCACAAAACCTAATATGCCAAAGAAGAGCCATAAAGATGATAAAGTGGACTATTGAGGATAAGAAAGAAATTATGTATTGTTACTATTATGCAAAAAGGCCAGAATGTCCAGATACAAGATATACAAAATGATTAAGAGAGAAATGAGAGGAAAGAAAAATACTTCCATAAGAAAAAACTGTCAGAAGCTTCAGATAAAAAAATTGTGTTCACTAATACAACAGATTTGTGAAAAACATTATATAGACCAGGAAACTTTGTTCTTTTGGAAAAAGAAACATCTGAGGAAGTACGAAAATATAAACAACAAAATCAAATCTAGAGATTTTTGAAAAGTATAAAAAAGAAATATGGACATGGGAAAGAAAGAGAGATATGATGTGGTGCAATATTTATGCAAAGTTGAAAGCCAAATTAATCAATACAAAAAGGCAACCCTAAAGAAGTTTGAAGAGAAGTACAGACAAAGGCATCCAGATATGGAAAATTTCACAATAAAAAATAATAGTACAGAGAGGGAATGTAGAAAAAAAGATTAGTAAAGTAAAAGTTAAAAAAATAGAGGTTGAAGTTATGGAGTACCTGTGAAGTGAAGGATTTGGTGTAGAAGGTCTAACACAGGTTACATCACAGCATGATGGAACAAGTCCCCAAAGTAAAGGGAAACAGGAAGATCAAGAGACATCTGAAGAAGAAATATGGACATGACAAAGAAAAAGAGATTTAATGCGGTATAATATTTATGCAGAGGAGAAAGCAAAACAAGTTAATACAAAAAGAGCAGCACCAAAGATATTTGAAGAGGAATACAGGCAAAGGAAAACAGACATTGAAAAGTTTACAATACAAAAATAAGAAGACAAAGAGATAAAGTATAAAAGAAGATTAGTAATGGAGAAGTTAAAGAAATAGAAACTGAGGTTATGGAGCACCTGTGAAGCGAAGGATTCAGTGTAGAAAATCTAACTCAGAAAGCACCACAGCAAGATAGAGCAATGGACATCTAAATTAAGGAGAAACCAATGGAATGGGAAGCAATTTGTCAGTTGCCATATGAAGATATTTTGGAGCCTTCCACAGGAAACCAGCATAAACTTTCACTTGAAGCTGGAAAGCAAGGGAAGGAACAGGAAACTGTGTTAACTTTGATGCAGTCAATGCTGAGGAGTGAAAGGCCAGTGAGTTTCCATATGACAGAGTAACGGATAACGCAGGATGAAACTGAAGATAATGTGTCACTGAAAGATGCTACAGAACTTTCTATAGAATTCCCACTAGAAATGGAGAACAAAAACATTTTTTCAGTATAGAAGAAAATGAGCTAACAGAAGAGTTGCTTGATTTAATAGATCTAAATAGACATAGTAAGATCAATTAAAGAAATAGACTGCAGAAGGCAAATAAAATCCAAAAAGTCAGAAGTTTGATAAAACATATACACACAGTAATTAGGACTGTCCATAGAGATCCATGCAATATAACAGAAGTAAACAGGATATATTACTGTGCTGCTAAATTAATAACAGATACAATTCTAACAAGGTAGTAAGGGAAAGGAAGGGGAAAAATTAAATGCCATCATGGAAGTATCAAATAGAGAAAAGTATAAAGCAATTAAGACAAGAAGTGTCGCTGTTAGAAGAGTATAGAAAAGGGAACAGATCAACAAAAATACTTAGAAAATAGACCTGACAAAAGCAATGCACAGTATTATAACAGATCAGGATTTACCATGCACTATCACAAATAATAAACTAAAAATATCAGCACAGGCAGAAAAAACTTAGAAGATGCACAGATAAATATAAAGAAAAAGTACAAAATAAGCAATTTATTGATGACCCAAAAAATTTTATACAGAACTGGGAAACAAGGTAAAAGGAATTGAAAGACAACCAAAAAAGAAGAAATAGATACGTTTTGGAGAAGTATTTATGAAGATCCTGTAGAACATAGCAAAGATGCTAAATAGAAGAAGTAAAAGAAAGAATAAGGGGCTTAAATGTACAGGATATGAAATGGGATGAAGTAGCAGCCAGAGAGATTGAAACAAAGTTAAGAAAAGCCTCTAAATGGAAAACCTCAGGCCCAGATGCAGTACCTAACTTCTGGTTAAAAGTATTAACATCTTTGCACAAAGATTTAGCTATGAGTAAGAATTATTTATATGTGCACCCTGAACAGTCACCAACCTGGCTAACAACAGGAAACTTAATGCTCCTACTTAAGCCTGAACCTGCAAGCTACCTTAAAAATTATAGATCAATAACTTGCCTTCTGACGACATATAAACTATACACTGGAACTGATGCCGACAGAGTTAAACTCAATTATGGCAATAGAACAAAAGGGCAATAAAAGAAAGCTGTATGGAACAAAGGATCACTTGTTAAATAAAGTCATAGTGGAGAACTGCAAAAAGAGGAAGAATCTAAGTATGGCATGGACTGACTACACAAAAGCAAAAAAATGTATAAGATACACCCTACACTGCTAAACTACATCACAGAAAGTATGAAACAGTGGCAAACCACTTTGCAGTTAAGCTATTTAAAGGACAAATTATTATTCCAGGGATAAAAATCCAAAGAGAGATATTCCAGGGTGACTGTTACTGCTGCATGTTTGCCTTGCCCTTAACCCCTTAACCCATTAAGCTGCCCGTTTAACAGATTAGGTCATGGCTGAAACTTGGCTACAAGAAAGCAACAAAGTGTAAAGACTTCTCATCTTCTGTTTGTCAATGATTTAAAACTGTATAGCTCATCAGATGAGAAATAGAAAGCACAACTGCAAGTAGTCAAAACTTTTTCAGAAGAGATAACAATGTAATTTGGTCTTGATAAATATGCAAAAGCACCAAGAAAACATCAGCTTGGCACACAAATGTGATACAAAAGAACTTGAGCAAGAGGGAGTGTACAAATATTTGGGAATTGATGAAAGATCAACAATAAAACATAAACAAATGCAAATAAAAGTTAGAAAGGAATATTTTAGAAGACTTAAAAAACAGCGTTGACATCTAGGAACAAAATTCAAGCTATAAACCAATTTGCTCTTCCTGTCCTAACTTACAGTTTTGGAGTAATTGACTAGCCCTAAAAGGTGGTGGATGGATTAGACAGGAAAACAAGAAGGATGCTTCATGCTCATCAAATGATTTATAAAAATCAGTGCATACCAAGATTATATGTTCCTCATTCTGAAGGAGGTATGGGCCTCCTTGAAACTGATTACATGTATATATCTGCAATCATGGGACTGCATACATATCTGCTGACCTCACAAGACTCAAACATAGTGAAAGTTTTGAAACATTAGCAGAATAAATCTAAGATGACTTCCCTTCTTAGTCTAGCAGAAGCATATTGGTGTTGAGCAGGAATGAAAATCAAACAAAAGAAAGAATATAATGTGAAGGATCAGATGAGAATGCAAGAAATGTGGAAAATGCCTAAATGTAGTCGCAAGTATAGAAAACTTTTGGAACCTCAAGTTGATCAGGATCAAATGCAGGAATAGTTAAGGAAAGGCGAATTCGAACCAAAAGATGAAAGGTTAATATTGGCGGCCCAAGAAAGTGGGTTGGTTTACAAAGTTCATTAAACATTTGGGAGAAACAAACAAATGAAAGTTTTGTAAAACAGAATTTGAAATAGTCACACACCTTGTTGCTGGTTGTGATATACTAATGGCAGAAGGACTATATACTGAAAGGCATAATAATGTGACAAAGACTGTCGCACTGGTGATTGTGCAAACATTATAATAATGAAGTAGCTGAAAAACATGGGAAACATGAGCCACAAAGCACCATAGAAAATGATGAGGTTTACATTACATGGGATCAGCCATTACTGACAGTTCAAAAGATAGGTGCTAGAGAACTGGTTATAGTGGCCCATGAAAAGAAGACAAAAGTAGCACTGATCATTGTAATCACTACACCCAGTGACTACAGCGTCTTGTATATAGAGAGACACAAAGTCATAAGATATCAGGATTTGCAAGCAGAAATGAGAACAATGTGGAAAAAGATATTCAAACAGTTCCAGTAGTAGTAGGAGCAAAGGGTCTTATAAAAAAGAATCTACAATCATATCTAGATATGTTACCAATACATGTAGCTCCATACAAATTACAGAAGGAGTCATTACTGGACGCATTGCAGGTGCTGCGAAGATCACTTTTGGCTAACATCAAAGATTGAAACAATACTAATTTCATGAACTTGAATTGTATTTTGACTTAGGAATGGGGTCCATTCCCATCATGGTATTAGAAACCCAGAAGACTTGGAGAAATTAACAGGGAAAATGGGCAAGTGTGAAGGATGACTGCGCCATACTAGTAGCAATGAGAAGAACAAATACGGACATTCAGAAAGGCAGTAGTAGTTTGGAAGGTGTAGGGATGGCAAATACATACACACACATGCACACCCACACTCACACATACACAAAAACACATGCACACACACACACACACACACACACACACACACACACACACACACACACACACACACACACACACACACACACGCACACACGCACACACGCACACACATACACACACAATATAGGAGTATCAAGTAAGAAAAGGTGATGGAGTACTTGCGTTAGGACATTTAGCTTCAAGGCAATTTAGATAATGAGGAAGTGTGTTGAGTAATCAGTTAGTGTTGGTGGGAATTGTCCCACAGCTGGTAACAGGCCACATCATAAATAAGGTATTTTATTGAAGCAATGATCACCTGCATGGATTGTCCCATGTGTAGAAATATGACTTAGCAAAGGTAAGGTTGATGGGGGTGCCTGGAGGATGGAGATGAAGAGCACAGTAGTGTTTTTTTTTTCTACTGCTGCTTGAGGTAATGTTGGAGGAAACACTTGCACAGCATACAGGGTAACTGTAAGAACATTAAATCAGGATGAGATATTTCACAAAACAATAATCTCCACCCTTACCAGACAGGGGAAGATGGAGTTGAAAGGGTGGTTAGAAATGTACACTAAAATGATTGTGCTGTTAAATTTATTTGAATGTAGTAAAAGAGAGAGAAATAGAGCAGCAAATGCAAAAGAGACAGAGGATAGAGGCAAGCTTGTAGAAAGACTGGAGAAAGAGGGAGGTAAAAGGACTACAAATGAACAAGCATAGCAGAAAAGTCGATGGTATTCCTTAATACTACAAACAAATTACAAAACAAAATGAACAAACTGCATGCATTGATAACTTCAGGCACATACAAATCATGATAACTAAGACGGGGAACTGGGCTATCATAATCTTAGAGTTTAAGGCTTTCTGGAATTATATGAAAGGCCCTTTATATGCTCAGCACTGATACTGCCTGTGACACCAGGGAAATACTGCCAGTCCAGCTATCTGGAATTTTGCAAATAATTATATGTCACTTAAAAATATTACTATGATTGATATAAAAATGTGACACTGCCAGCCCAGCTATCTGGAATTTTGTAAATAATAATAAGTCATTTGTGAATATTAATATGATTCATATAGGTTCATAGGTCCATAGGTAGGCACTAGGCTATAGGCCCCAGGGCCTTTATAACCTTAGCCAAAAAGGTACCCTGGCTTTCACCACCCAAGAAAATTATTTTCCTGTGCCCCTGTCGAGCAGAGCCACAGAGGTGATCCCCGGGGTGAACTTCCTATTTCCCATCCAATCATCAAAACTTTTCTTGAAGAGTGCTAATGAGGAGCTTTGTTTGATATTGATAGATAGTTTGCTCCAGAGTATGGGTAGCCTCTGGGACAAGAATCTATCCCTCCAGCATGTTCTGTTTATTGTGGTGACAAGGTTTAGGTCCCTAGAGCATGTAGCTCAGAGGGTTGAGATTTCTTTAAGTGGAGCATGTCCAACAGCTCTGGGTTTGACATAGCTTTGTATGTTAGGCAGAGATCGCTCCCGGCTACCAGACCTACATGCTTGTCTCCAAGCCTGACTGCATGTAACAGCATGAACACATGGTACTGCATTATCAAAATCATTCCCTATCAGGACATCTGCAGGGTGGTAGTTTGGTACCCTGTTGTCTCGAGATAGCCTACTTTTGTCATTTTGTCATTCCCACTTACTGGCTCTCTCATCTTTTGTTCCCCACCTTGCCTCCATGGACATCTATATGCTAAATGGCCCCCCTGGTTGCATTTAAAACATTTAACTCTTGGTCCTGGATGTGTACCTGGACTAGTGGCTTCCCCTGCTACTGCTGTCCTGAGGTTTAGGACATATGCCCTGCTTGTTAAGAATAGGTCTCCCTTCTTCCCAAACTCATCTACAGTATTGCATTGTCTGTCAGCTAACCAGATTCTCATGTCTTCAGACAAAGTGCTAAGGGCTTGTTCCTTCACCAAAAGGTCTGCCAGCCCTTCAGAAATGGTGGCCTGACATCCACTCATCCACCTATGAAAATAATTGCTTAGTTCAGCAAAATATTCACACACACTTTCATCTGCCTTGCATCTATGCTCACGAAACATTTTCCTATAAGCGTTGTGTTAATTAAAATATTCTTGCAATCAGTTCTTTACAACATTATAATTTAAACAATCAGTATCAGACAAATTGGAGATAGCAGTTACAGCTTTACCATGGAGCTAGTGGGTTAGGAACCATACCCAGAGCCCTTGGTCAACATTATACTGTTTACATACACTCTCAAACATATGAATGAAACTATCAAAATTATCTTCCTCTGTAAATTGTGGAAAACATTTACTGATCTTTGTTGCTTCTGGGGTTCAGTTACTCCCTTCCCCATTACCTCCATGACTCTGGCAAAGAGTCACCGTCTTCTTTTCATGTTGCCTCTGCCTCTCATTCTCCTCAGTCTCCAGATGTTTCAGTCTCTCTGCTGTATCTGTTTCCAAATGCTTGGTCTCCAACTCAAGTCTCTTTAACTCTAGATAGATTTTTAAGTCCTCTGTGGAAAGGCTGAGCTGTCCATTTTCTGAGAGTTGTGCATCTTCACGGACAGTCTGTTTGTCCTCCTGGTTGCTATTCTGTGACACAGCTGTGACTAAATCTGCAATCATGTCTGCTTTAATCAGGTTGGCATGCACCAGTCCTTTAACCTGGCACATCTCAGCCAACTGGCTCCTTGTCAGCTTGCCATACTCCTCTGCTGATACACTCTCTGACTAACTAAGCTAACAAAAAAAAATAAAATAATTGTGATATGAACTCTGAATGTTCACTGAGTGGCTGATTGAGAGTAGAAACACCTTCAGTGATCACTCTACACAAGCTACAGGAATTCAATATCTACACCACTACAAGCCAATTAATATGTGATATAACTAACTCACCACTGTCAACCAATTAATATGTGATGTGGATATCCCACCACTGCCAAGCAATTAATATGTGATGCCCCTGCACTGGCCCGATAATCAAGGAGCCTCAATCCTCACCACTAGCACCAGTGAGGGACGTACACATTAGGAAGATGACAAGTATACACACAGTAAAGTACAATTTCCCTTAAGAGCACAAAGAGACCACAGTCAGCCTGGGACTGGTTTCTCCCTCATTCTCCATATCCTCAATAAGACTCCCCACTGGCACAGCTATAAGGTTGAGATCTCAGCCGAGTGGCCAAGCCAAAACCTCCAGCACCCTCTCTGTCCAACTAGTGCTTCATGTCCCGGCCCAAGTAGATGAAACACCCACACTTTGAGATTTGATTTATACACAAACACACACATGGGAAAGGCTGTCTCAGGTTTACTAGCTATGCCCCCTTCTACCCAGACTATAAGTTAGTACCAGCTGCCACCAGCCACTACTTGTCAACTACTTTTAAGGCCCTTACCAAACAGTGCCTAATCTTACTATTTAATGTTACTATTAATCCAAATGGTAAGTGTGACCAAGACTAAGGTTGTATTTGGTGACACTGTATAGGCCACTCGTTCATTGGTTCATAGGTTCATAGGTAAGTTCTAGGCTATCTGCCCAAGGGCATTTATAAGCCTAGCCAGAATGTGTTGGCTTTCGCCACCCCCTTAGATTAGTTCCCTGTGCCTCTGTCCAGCAGAGCCATTAGTTTCCTGCACCACTGCCCAGCAGAGCCACTGCAGTGATCCCCGGGGTAAATTTTCTGTTTCCCATCCACCCATCAAGATTTCTCTTAAAGAGTGTTAGGGAGGGGCTCTGCCTGATGTATATTGGAATCCTCTTCCAAAGCATGGGGAGTCTCTGGGATAGGAATCTATCCCTCCAGCATGTCCTATTTATCATTGTGGTGAGGTTTATATCTCTAGAGCGTGTGGCTCTCCGGGATTTGTTTTTTTTTAGGTGGAGCATGTCCATCAATTCTGGGTTGGACATGGCCTTGTATGTCAGGCAGAGATCACCTCTGAGTAAGCGGTATGCAACCAAGTACAGCTGGAGTTTCTTGAGTCGGGCTGCATAGGGCATCTGTTTGAGGCCAGTAATCCTCTTGGTGAGGTACCTTTGTGGTCTTTCCAGCTGTTGCAGGTGTCTCATAAGGTACATCCCAAATGGTTCATTGTATTCTATGATGGGTCTAATGAGTGATGAGTAGAGAGGCACAATAACCTCTTTTGTTCTAGATGTGAACCCTTTTGTGATTAGGTGGGCCACATAGAAGGATTTTCTAACCACTTTCGCAATATGATTATCAAAGGAGAGATTACTATCTACTTGGGTCTCCAGATCCCTTATTACATTTTCTGTATTTAGGGGACTGCCACCTATGTGGTAGTTTGCTGGTACTTTGTTTTTTCCAAAGGGGATGACTATGCAGTTTTTGGCATTTAGCTTGAGGCCATGATTTTGACACCAGGTATCCATCTCAGTGAGACCCATCTGGAGGGTGTCTGTATCAGCCAGAGAATCAATTATGGCCCCTAGTTTGCAGTCGTCTGTGAACTTGGTCAGCCATAGTCCTCCTATGCTTGCCAGTAACTCTGAGAAGTATATACCAAACAGGAGGGGTCCTAGGACTGAGCCCTGGGGGACGCCACTTGTAACCGGTTTAGAGTCAGACGTAGAGCCTGCAACTCTCACCATGTGTGTTCTATCCATGAGCCAGTTGGCAACCCATCTTGTGACGTAGGGGTTTATGTCCAAGCTGGTAAGCCTGTCTATAATACTAAAATGGGGAATGGTGTCAAAAGCCTTTGTGAGGTCTAGGCAGGCTGTGTGGACCTTATTTCCATCATCTAATGCCTTGGTAACTGTTTCAAAAAAGTCCACCAGGTTTAGGAGGCATGATCTGCCCTTAACAATGCCAACCTAGGTAGGGTCCAAGGTTTGGAGGGTCCCAATGTCTCTGTTAATGAGTTCCACGATGATGCATTCCATAGCCTTGCAGACCAGGCTAGTCAGGCTTATAGGGTAATAGTTCCTGGGGTCCGTTGTGACCCCACCTTTGTAGAGTGGGATAAATGTTGCTGTGTGCCACTCTGAGGGTATGTAGCCTGTAGAGAGGCTGAGTTTGAACAGTGTGTTTAGGTGAGGGGTTAGTTCATTTTGGAGCTATTGTAAGACACAGCCTGGGACACCATCCGGTCCCAATGAAGCTGTGTTTTTGGCTTTGGATAGGGCTGTTTTAACCTGTGTGTCGGTGATTGATTAGGCCCTACATTCTTCTGGTATGGTTATGGGCCCTTTATGGGGTGAGAGGGGGGGTGATGTTTGCACTAAACCTGTCTGCCAGAATGTTGGCAATATCAGTCAGTTCAGTGCATTTTGTGCCATTTTGCACTAACTCAGAGCAGATCTGAGAGTTTCCACTTAGGTTCTTGACATAGCTAAAGAATGCTTTGTGGTTATCTTTGGAGTTATTGGCAATTTTTCTTTTGAAACTAGCCTTGGATGATTTAATGAGGAATCGTAGTTTCTTGCTGATACTGATCAGGGATGTCTTTCCTTCTTGGGATTTTACTCTTTTCTGTATTAGTTTCTTCCTTCTGTTGTATAGCTTGTTTATGGCAGGGGTCCACCAGACTGGTTTGCTTTTCTTGGAGGAGAGAGTCTTGGTTTTACTTGGGCTAGCACGATCCATGCATTCCTGCAGATGCTCATAGAGTGCCTTTGTAAATGGTTCAGCAGCTTGGACAGCATTGTCCTTTAGCATGGGGGCTGTGAACCTTTCCACCTCGGTCTTAAGTAACATGAAGTTTGCTTTTAAAAAGTTTTTCATGGTGGTTTCCTTGATTGGGGGTGGGGGTGGAATGTGGATATCCAGATTGATTAGTCTATGGTCTGATCTAACCAGTGAGGGGTTGACTTCCAGTGTGGAACACCAGTCGCCCATGTTGGTAATGACCAGGTCCAATATGTTGTTCCCTCTGGTGGGGGTGTTGACCAGTTGATCCAGGAATTTTGAGTTTATAAATTCTAGGAAGCGTTGGGCAAGGGAGTTAGTGCTTAAGTAGTTCTCCCAGTTTATGTTTGGGTAATTGAAATCACCCAGTATTAGGGTGTTTGGTAGGACCTTCATATTTCCCAGTGTCTCCAGAAATGCGGAATGGGGGTCCTGGTCCATGGTGGGTGATTTGTATCAAGCTACAATTTGGATTGCAGTTTTGCCCATTGTTAGTTGCACATGGATGATCTCTGATGCATTGTGCTGCACCACTAACCTGGAGGTGTGGGTATCCTTGATGAATATGGATGCACCCTCACCTTTTGTGATTCGGTCCTGGTGCTGTGGCCGAAAGGTATGGTATGAGTTATAGCCTAGTAGTGCTGGAGTGCTCTCAGGAGCCTTAAACCAGGTTTCTGTTACTGCACAGATGTCGATGTTCTCCATACTAAGGAGTGCCTTGAGTGTGTGCATTTTGAGGTTTAGACTTCTGGCGTTGAGTAGCATTACCCTCAGTTTTTGGTTACTTGTGCTATTTATGGTGGTGGGTTTGTCTTTTGAGCCTTGCCTAAAAAAGGCACTATGGGGGTGGCAAGAGCCTTGGCCAGTATTCAAAAGCCTAAGGGTGACAGGTGCAAGCCATCTATTATGAAGCAACATGGCTTGTCGAGCATGTCATCCCAGGTGGACAGATACTGGATCCCCTTTGAATGACACCAGAAACTTAGCCAATTGTTGAAATTGATCATTTTTTCTTTATACTGTGGCATCATTCTTGGTGAGGGCAGGATGCTACTCAGGGTCAGGGTCATACCGGCCTGGGCTACATGATCAGAGAGCTCTACCATGTCTCTCCAGGGAAGTATGTCTCAGGTCATTCACACCAACATGGATAATGACAGAGTTGTATTAACTTGTTCTGGAGTGACCTGAGTGCCTGTGTTATGTGGTGGATCCTAGCACCCAACAGGCAGCTAATTGTAACCTTCTCCTTGTCCAGCCTAGTTAGTGGGACATCAGTGTGCCTGGCTATAGAGTCACCTATTACTAGTGTGTTGGGTATGTTATTTTGTTTTAAGGGCTGTGATTGCGGGGCACACTGATTATGTGAAGTTTGTGTTTCATGGTTGGTGATGGGGTGTGGAGGTTGCTTGGATGTCTGCTTTGGAGGTCTCTGTTGCTTTTGCAGATTTTTATTTAGAGCCTCCGAGTATGTTTTCATGTATTCATGTGTGTTATTTGTCTGTGTTGGTTTATTAGGTCTATGTGAAACTGGTGGTGTGTTGCAAGTATTACCCTTCTCCTCTTGACTGTCAGTTCCAGTCTTGGGGTGAGAGAGCTTTGCCTCCAGTTTGGCTGTATAATTGCATCTCTCACATATATTAGTGCTTGGTGGTAGGAGGAGAGGGTTGTCTGTGTACATGATGCAGTTGTAACATTGCCTCAAAATTCCCAGATTCACCAGTTGGACTGGAGAGTACACTGGAAACTGCCCTTTGGACATGCCTAAATAGGCAGAGTAAGCTGTTTTTCTGAATAACTGGTGGGGACGAATAGAGAGCCTTGTACTTCTGGACAGTATAGGGGGGTCTAGTGCTAGGGTTAATTAGTACTGCCCTTGGGCAGATAGCCTAGTACTTACCTATGAACCTATGAACCTATGAACGAGTGGCCTATACAGTGTCACCAAATACATATGCAAGTAGTCTAAGAGCTTAAATATCTCTAAACAAAGCATCCACAATTAAAATGTTTAAATACATTTAATAATAAAAGAACAAGACAATACTCAAACAACACAGTAACTACAGAGTTCAGAATCACAGGAAATATTTTAAAACAACATTGCAGGACAGTCTCAAATAAATGCAGAAAACATCTAATCTAATATTTACTATATATTTAAAAAATACTATGCCCTAAATAACTTACTTACAGAACAAGGCAAATGCAGATGAGTGGATGTTCTTGCTAGGTCCAAGACAAGATACAAAATGCCAATCTCTCTCTCTCCTCTGAGAGTTCTTAAATCAATATCACATTTTACTGCTGAGTTAACCTGGATGACATCACTTTTTGTCACCTGCCTTCAGTTCCTAGGCTAACCAGATACTAACATCTCTGTGATAAAAATAGTTATCTCTAGGATGTGCAGCTGCTAGGAAGTCACAGAGCAATAAAAACACTTTACATTTAAACCTAGTAATTATTTCTATTTCAAGACAATAAAAAGAAACTTCTAGCTCTGGACATCCTATCTCCTTCAGTGAAACTGAGAGAGAAACACAATCATAAAACAATTTCCTTATTTTCTTGAAGTTTTGCAAGTTAACTCTGTATGTTCCAGTTTCTACTATTAAAACTTACATTTGCACAGGTATATAGTTTATATACATTCCTGTTCTTTTCCAGGAGGGTACACTGTTTTTGAAGCTCGGTACATAACATACAGTTCTCTTACATTTGTAAGACAAACAATTGGCTTAAGTATTGGTGTCATTCAAAGGGGATCCAATGCCTGTCAGCCTGGGATGACATGCTCGACAAGCCACGATGCTTTGCTAGGGACGGCTTGCACCTGTCACCCCTGGGCTTTTGGATATTGGCAAAGGCTCTTGCTACCCCCATAGTGCCTTTTTTAGGCAAGGCTCAAAAGACAAACTCACCTCCATAGGTATCACAAGGGATACGAAACTAAGAGTAATGCTACTCAACGCCAGAAGTCTAAACCTCAAGATGCATGCACTCGAGACTCTCCTTAGCATGGAGAACATCGATATCTGTGCAGTAACAGAAACCTGGTTCAAGGCTCCCGAGAGCACCCCAGCACTACCAGGTTATACCTAATACCATGCTTTTTGGCCCCAAAACTTGGACCGAACCACAAAAGGAGGGGGAGTATCAATATTCGTCAAAGATACCCACACCTCCAGGTTGGTGGCACAGCATGAAGCATCAGAGACTATCCATGTGCAACTAACAGTGGGTAAAACTGCCTTCCAGTTTATAGCCTGCTACAGACCACCCTCCCAAACTCAGGAACCCCACTCGGCCTTTCTGAGAACACTGGAAAATATGAAGTTCTCTCCAAACACCATTATATTGGGCGACTTCAACTACCCAAACATAGACTGGGAGCATTACTCTAGCTCCAACACCCTAGCCCAAAGGTTCCTAGAATTTATAAACTCAAATGCTATGGAACAACTTGTTACCACTCCCACAAGAGTGGAAAACATACTGGACCTGGTCATCACCAACATGGGGACTCTATGCTCCAGACCAGAAGTGTATCCCTCACTGGTAAGATCAGATCATAAACTAATCTCACTGGATATTCACATCCCGACTGCACCCCCTGCCCTGAAAACCACAGTGAAAAACTTCTCTAAAGCAAATTTCACACTCCTCAAAACCGAGGTGGAATCCTTCAAAGCCCCCGGGCCTGTGGAAAATACGGTCCATACTGCAAAATCCTTTATAAACGCATTCTATGAACACCTTCAGGAATGCATGGATCATGCAATCCCAAATAAAACCAAGACCCAATCCTCCAAAGGCAGACGTCCTGTCTGGTGGACCCCAGCCATAAACAAACTATACAATAGAAGGAGGAAGCTACTACATGATAGAGCAAAATCCCAAAAAGGGAAGGCATCTCTGATCAGTATTAGCAAAAAACTACTGGCACTCATAAAATCATCTAAGGCCTGCTTCGAGAGAAAAATTGCACAAGACACTAAGGATAATCACAAGGCTTTCTTTAGTTATGTTAGGAACCTGGGTGGGAATTCTCAGATATGCTCAGAATTAGTCCAAAATGACAAACAATACACCAAACCCACAGACATTGCCAACATCCTAGCTGACAGGTTCAGCGCAAACTCCCCCCCCCACACGAAAAGGGCAAATATCTATCCCAGCAGAGTGCTGCCCCCTGACATCTCAGATGCTCAGGTAAGAGCTACCCTCTCCAAAGCAAAAAACACAGCATCAATGGGACCAGACGGTGTCCCGGGCTGCGTCCTACATGTACTCCAAGAAGAGCTAAACCCAAACATAAAACTACTGTTCAATCTCAGCCTTACTACAGGATATGTACCCAAAGAGTGGTGTACAGCAACAGTGGTCCCTCTCCACAAAGGTGGTGCCTCAATGGATCCTGGAAACTATCGCCCCATAAGCCTGACTAGCTTGGTCTGCAAAGCTATGGAAAGGATCATCATGGACCTCATAAATAAAGATATTGGGGACCTACAGACACTGGATCCTACCCAGTTCGGCTTTGTTAAGGGCAGATCCTGCCTCTTAAACCTGGTTGATTTCTTAGAAACAGTCACCAAGGCCATTGACGAGGGGAAGGTGGTCCACACAGCCTACCTGGACCTCGCAAAAGCCTTCGATACAATACCCCACTCAGGCATTATAGATAATCTCACCAGCTTAAATATAAACCCCTATGTCACTAGATGGGTTGCAAACTGGCTCAAGGACAGAACCCACATGGTTAGAATTGCTGGAGCCATGTCAGACTCCAAACCAGTTACAAGTGGTGTCCCACAAGGCTCAGTCCTGGGACCTCTCTTATTCGGTATATATTTCTTGGAGGTACAGGCCAACACGGAAGGACTGTGGCTGACCAAGTTCGCAGATGACTGCAAACTGGGTGCCATAATCGACTCTCCAGCCGACACAAGCATCCTCCAAAAGGGCCTCATAGAAACAGACAACTGGTGCCAGAGCCATGGCCTCAAGCTAAACGCCAAAACGTGTATAGTCATCCCCTTTGGCAAAAACAAAGTGCCCACAAATTACCACATAGGTGGTAATCCATTAAGTACAGAAGAAGTAATTAGGGACCTGGGGACCCAAGTTGATAGCAATCTCTCATTTGACAACCACGTGGCCAAAGTGGTTAGAAAAACATTTTATACAGCCCACCTAATCATAAAGGGATTCACATCTAGATCAGGGGAGGTCATCGTGCCTCTTTACTCATCCCTCATCAGGCCCATAATTGAGTACAATGCCCCTTTTGGGATGTACCTTACCAGACACCTGCAGCAACTGGAAAGACCCCAAAAGAACCTCACCAAGAGGATCAAAGGGCTCAAACAGATGCCATATGCTGCCCGGTTAAAGAAACTCCAGCTCTACTCAGTGGCATACCGCCTGCTCAGAGGCAATATGTGCCTGACGTATAAAGCCATGTCTAACCTGGAATTAATGGACATGCTGCACCTCAAAAAATCCAAATCCCATTGAGCTACACGCTCGAGAGACTTGAACCTCAGCACTGAAATAAATAGGACATGCTGGAGGGACAGATTCATAACCCAGAGGCTCCCTTCACTCTGGAATAAAATCCCAGTCCAGGTTAGGCAGAGTCCCTCATTGACTCTCTTCAAGAGGAATCTTGATGAGTGGATGGGAGATCGTAGGTTTACCCCGGGTATCACTTCTGTGTCACTGTTAGACAGAGGCACAGTATACTAACCTCGAAAAAGGGCATAGCAAAATTAATTTAAAATGGGTGGCGAAAGCCAAACACACTCTGGCTAGGCTTATAAATGCCTTAGGGCAGATAGCCTAGTATGAACCTATGAACCTTTATGAATCATATTAATATTTACAAGTGACATATGATTATTTACAAAATTCCAGATAGCTGGGCTGGCAGGGTCACATTTCTATATAAATCATATTAATATTTTCAAGAGACATAAATACTTACAAAATTCCAAATAGTTGGACTGGCAGTATTTTCCTGGTGTCACACTGCCCACCAAGGTGAACATGTGTAATTGTGCCCTGGTTCTATTCTCTACATCAGCAAATCATCTAATTGATGTCAGCATTCTGACCTTCTCATGGCAGAGAACAAAAATATTAATTATCATTCTTCCTGAACTACGTGGAGCTTAATTTCTGAAGGAGTGACATCCATAGCAGTTCATGTATACATTCACTGTAAGCCCAGTTACGCAGATGGTAGCAATGCAAGCAGTTATCTTATATTGTAGAACCCCTGCATAGCCTTGAAGCATTCCTGTTTCATTTCATATTGAGGTTTATGAAAGTCCAGTGGTATCTTCTTTTTGCTTTTGGAAAATTCATATTGTTGCTAAACAGAACATCATGAATATCTTTGTTTCAGCAAGTATGGCTCAGATGAACAAGAACAGTGGAATGAAATCTCCTCAGTATATCACATACATTGCAAAGTTTATCTCTAGCCACACCATAACTCACAATTGGAAGAAGGACAATGTTTTCAAAGTAAACATGAAGAAGGTAGCATACTTAATTCTCATTAGCAATATATTCCTATGTACTATAGAGGTGACACCCATCCAGTCGAAAACTGTTACAAAGGGACCTAGTAGTCTAACTGATAATTTCTTTTCATTTGCCCATCATATCTCTGCAGTAGTTCCAAAATCCTTCTTTTTGGTACATTTTATTTCTAAAGGCATCTCCAGTAGATCCAAAAAAGTCTCAATCCCCCCTTTACTCATATCTCATCAGACCCATTTTTGAATATAATGCATCTTTTGGCATGTATTTGTCTAAACATATCATTCAGCTTGAAAGGCCTCAGGAATTAACTAAAAAGTGCAGTAGCCTCAAAAAAATCTTAGTTATCATGACAGACTCATAGTTCTCTCTCTCTCTCTCTCTCTCTCTCTCACTCTCTCTCTCCCTCTCTCTCTCTTTCTATCTGTACTCGATCTTTTACAAACTCTTCTGTGGATATCTGTGCCTAGCCTTTGGAGCCATGAAAAGATCCAACCATCCTCAACCTCCTACTCCTTTACAGAACAAACAGTACATCAAATACCCGGTTAAGTTAACTAAACTTGCATCAACAGATAAATAAGACAAATTGGTGCAATAAATTCATATCTCAATGCATCCCTCACTTCTGGAATAAAATTCCACTACATATTAAGTAGAAAAGCAACCTTGTCAACTCCAAGGTAAAGCTAATAGTTGAACAGGCCTCAGATTCTCTCCTTGCCTGTTTTGTTCTTAAGGCTAAAAGAAACTTGAATATATATATATATATATATATATATATATATATATATATTGGCTAAACGTGTAGTGATCTTCAGACTAATTGCTTAGTACTTACCTTTGAACATATGAACTTGTGGACCTGCAGCATAATCTCTCTCTAACCCATATTTTGTCCATGGACAAAGCTCCAGTTCTATAGTGATTTGTTCAGAATCATTACGATTTCAAATCATTTTGTAAACTGGTTTCTGCTTATGTCTATGCTACATACTAGCTATGTGTTTAGGAGAATATATGGTGTATGCCCTTTGACAGTCACATATGCTTAGTTGAAGATATTTTTATGAGTTACAGCTTATTTCTGTGGATATACTGCGGTGGTGGTGCTGCGGTAGTGTTGTTGCCTCACAGTAAGACGTTGTCCTGTTCGATTCTCAGCTAAAGCGTCTTCTGTGTGGAGACATGCGTGAGTGGGCGTACCTTCGTTTTATTCTCAGCTAAAGCGTCTTCTGTGTGGAGACATGCGTGAGTGGGCATACCTTCGTTTGAAGGTTGTACGTCAGGGCTGGAAACTTGGTACGTAAAAATCTACTGCCAATCATTAGTAGACCGGAGTTCCACTGTGGCGACCCCTAACTGGGAAAAGCAGAAAGATACAACAACAACAACAACTTATTTCTGTGGATGCATAATAAAAAGCAATAATGCTATGCTGAGGCCACAATGTTTTCAAATTCCAGCCTAACTGAAAAGTGTCTCTAAAAGTAGTAGAATTTACATGTAGGTTGTTTGTTCAGTGTGATTTTATGGGACACATATAACCTTAAAAGCAAATCAGTAAGTTGGTAGTGAATTTTGTTGTGTAGACATGGGTTTGAATCTTACAATCTCTACTTTTTATGCAGTAGGACCTTGTGTAAGTCAACTAAGAAGACCAGCACGGAGTCCCAGGTCATTATTTAAACCCAGTATTTATTTAGTTGATCAGAGCTGGTGCTGTGATCCATAAGCAGTTCCATCTCAGACTCAAGGTGGTTATGGAATCATATGAGTAGCTTCTTCACTGGTTATGCAAACATCAAAGGATCATGATTTATGTGAACTCCAGCCTTAGGGAAATAAGTGCATTGTGGAGTTCACACAAAACAAAAAAACAAAGCAACCAAAAAAGAATATAGCAGCTTTACTGATGTTTAGATTATTTTTGGGACTGCCAGCAAATTAACTTTCTGATGTAGAAAATCAGATACCCCATACAAAAATAATGCAACTGATAAAAATATTTCAAGTGAAAATTATTCTTTGAGTTCTTCATGTGTCTAGCTTCTCTGTACTTGTCAATTGTCTAGTATGTGAGCTATAGCTCAGTGTGCCTTTATAGTGTAACAATGTATTATCAGAGATGTCAGTATTAGAAGCTATGAGCATGCTTCTTCTAATACAACCTGACTTCAATTGAAAGCAGTTGTTTGCATGGAATATGATACTGATTTTCATTTAACTAGAACAAGTATTTGGTAACTCTTTAAAACAGAAAGTAGTATTTACTGGGTACTAACAAGTGAGGTTCCTAAATAACCACAAAGGAAGGAAAAACATTCTGGGCCATTGTATAAAGATGTGGTTAATACTCCTGACTTCTTTTGTTGTTTTGCCAATATTTATTTAATGGAATGGCTTTACAGCTTTAAACAATGAGGCTAATAAGACATAGAGGAATAATTAGATGAAAGTCATGCAACACATTGTTTCGAGACACTAAGATATTGCACGTTGAAAATTAAATGTTGTTCAAGCACCTAATAATTAGTTTGCAACTCACTGATGAAATTGAACCCCTAAAGGATAAGAAAAGGATGGCTGAAGAAAAGGGGCAAACTATTCTGGAGGAAAAAAGTCAGATATATTAGAATAATTAAATCTGGAAGGAACTTGGGATTGACTAATATGAGAAAGATGTATGCATGCAAATATCTTTTTCTAAATAATGTGAGATAGAACTTGCAAAGAGTAATTACAGGTAGTAGATGTAAATGAACAAAGTGAAACAGTGCTAAGAAAGTGGATCATAAAATAAATATTCCTTTCTACCTAAGCTTATGTTGTCTAAGCCATTTCTCTGTGATTAATTCTTGTTAAGCTTTCCTAGTTTCTAAACATCTGATTCAGTATTGATTGTTGTTATGGTTTTCTATATATATGAAAAAAAAGTGTTTCAGAATGATTCAAGAGAAAATGTATGCGTAAGGCTCTCACAATTACAGAACCAAGATATAATACCAAATGCCTGTGCTTAACTATCAGTGCACTGTAATGCTTTATTACCCAAACCCTTAACTTAAAATGCTTTTCATTGTATATTACTCTGTATCAATTTAATCGTTATTACATTCCAAGTAATTAAAGAAGCACTCTCTAAACACATTGTATTTGTCTTCTAGCTACAGACATCAGTCTTACTGCACATATAGTATATACCTATGATTATAAACATCTGGTCAGTACTTGAGCATTTGCTTCTAAGGGCTGTTTACAGTATTAGTAGATTTTTCCATACTTGCATAGTATTTATCAGTCTCATGTCCTGTTCATTTCTGGGAATGATCATTTAAATTCAACACACTTACCTAGTTTTGAAATGAATAAATAAATAAATGGAACAAATTACTTGAAACATCAAGGATGAATTACTTTTCAGAAGGATATATAATTCACGTTTCTGTATGGAAGCAATAAACTGCAGTATTGTTATCACATATCCATGTTGTTCATATGAATAGCTACTGTTGGCAATAAGTTAATATTTGTCACTGACATACAGCACAAATATTTGCTATATAAAGCTCCATTGTGGAGAAAGGGGTATATACATGGAACAGGTGCTGGTCATTGCTAAGAATGATGTTTACATTATACTGGGTCTTATAGCTAAGATTAACCAGAAATACCCCAGAGATTTTATATTTAATTTGGTTTATTATATTACAGTTCCCTTTATTCTTTACCGTAGTAGTTTCTACAATACCAGCCATGGTGTCCACTATTTTCTGTTTTATCACCTGTTGACTGTATTATCTGATGCTTATCTGTATCCATCAGCTCAAATAATCTATTTATTAAAAAAATACTATAATTTGTCAAGTAACATTTAAAAACACATAGCATATCTATGTTATACAGGATTAAGATTAGAACTCTGCTCAAAACCAGCTTGTTATGTGTTGGAGAAATGAATTCTAAGAAATTTAACCAGTTTTGACATCCATGTCAATAACACATACAAAACATGGCTATGATAGGAATGACTCATTCATAGTACTGTGTAGTCCATGAAAATTAACCTGATCCTATGAACCACAATAGAAAAATGTAGGAGCAGTAAGTATTTTACAACTCTGAAAACTGCAGCATGCCTAATGCTGCTGCACAGACAGTGAACATCAACGAACAGCAATGGGAAGCCAAAATAACCTTAAAATATATTCAAACACTTAATTCAGATTTTTTTGTTTCTTTGAATGAAGTGTTTAGTATGTTTTAAAGGTCAGTGTAGGTTTCCATTGTTGTTCTGTAGCGACCGTTGACTGCTGTCAATGCTCCAACATGAGACTAAAGTTTAACAGCAGTGAGGGGTACATAACAAGATTGTCTTTTCCCAGAATTCAGAGCAAAATTGCAGTTCTCTGTGCATTAGATGTATTTCAATGCTGGGATCATGTCAATTTGCTGAAGGTAGTTTTGGTGATTAACAAAAATTGAAAGCAGTTCACCGAAACCACCTTCAGCAAACATTAAAAAAATTTCTTGCAGTGGTGTCCCTGCACCATTCAATGTGGAGGGACTCCTCCCAACCCACCTGAAATTATATATTCTGACTCTGAGGTCACACAACAGTGGAGAAAAAGAGAATCTCCACTGTTAGTGAAAGTAGTTTTGGCAAACTGCTTTCAATTATTTTTTATTCACCATAACTACCTTCAGTGACCAGATATGCTCCCTCAGTATTTTGACTTAACTGTTACCTGGCCAGAGATATGATTTAACACCAACTGTGAGGCAGAGAAAATTGATTTTTTTTTATTAACTTACTTTTCTCAAGTTTAGTCTGCTTAAAGATTATGGTGTTAGGGTAAGTCCCCATGATGCTATAACAACTACAAAAGCTGCTAAATAATTATATAGTATGTTTTAATTGAAAATATTTTATTTCTTTATTAGTGTTTTGTTTTAGATTTTTTATTTACTGTTTGGTGTTTTGATTAGGCTTTGTTTGCTGCTTCATTACAGATGCCTTGCCCCATAGAAGATCTTGCCATTGTTTGGAAGTAGGCCTCATTGTGCAACGTCATTTCCATGTCCAGTCTCATTCCCTAAACTGCTTATGTTAAGTGAAGCCTTTTTATTTCTGCTATATTCAGTCCCAAACCACATGTTGGCATACATCATAACTGACACAGACTGCTTAATAGATCATAATATTTTGTATCACTAGATATGATAGTCAGCCGTGATCTATGTCAAGAAGGCTATGGTTTGATTCCCCTACCCCTATCTTCATACATTGTGATTTCAAGCAAGTTAACTACCTGCAGAGTTTCCATAATTCACCCATGAAAACAGGCATCTGTACTGAAAAGTTGTTACTATTATGCCAAAATAAATTATTAATAATTATCACAGGATCCTGCCCTGTCTCAGTAACATTTGTCCAAGTAACAGGAGGGATTTAGCAAACATGTACCTGCCTTACATACCTAGGGGAACATATCATTGTGTGTTAACAGACTAAGAGTTAATGAGTATAACAACCTAAAATATTCATTGGCCCAACCCTTCTATATAATTCTCAGTCTTAGTCAGCACAGGAGTCTAAAGCATATGCAGACAACAGTGCATAATGTATCACATGTATGACTACTGCCAGTGGCCAAGTCAGGCTTTTATATAGATGCTTCAAAATAAAATCCTTGTTTATCATACCTTTATCAAACTGGCAGAATGTATGCAATTGCTTGCACTCATGATTTTTTTACACACAGACACACAGACACACACACACACACACACACACACACACACACACACACACACACACACACACACACACACACACACACAGAAAACAGATGCATATATCAGGCAAATAAGTCAATGAACAGAAAGAGAGACAGTAAAAAAGAAAGATACAGTTGTTCAGTATGTGGTGGAATAACTCTAGGAATACATTCTGGAGGTTATGAAGATGTACTTGTACATAGCAGATGGCTGAAAAAGAGACTATTATCTTTAGGCCTGTCAAACAAAATTTGAATCACATTCTTCAAAATTATCATTAGATAATCAGAAGTGCAAAAATAAGTTTAAATGAAAAATTAACAGCTGGTTCACAGTGAGCTTGGATTTCATGAATATGCTGAATAATTAGCAAAACCCTGAAACCAAACCATTCACAATTAAAGAAGTGCAAAGCTTCCTGGTCACCCATGGAAACAGGTCCCTTGTCTAGAATGCCTAGTTAACAAAAGCAAATAAAATAACATTTGCTTTTCTTCATGCTTTTGAGGCATAAAGTGGTAAGGATGTGCTTGCACTGTGTTATACTTAGTCTTATGTGAAAACATGACATATCACCTTTTAATATATGTGGGAGATAATAGGAAGGGCTGCTTTCTGTCATGGTAGTCAAATGATACAAGGCAATAAAGACAAATCAGTAACAAAAGTACTTTGTTTTCATAGGCCACTACCCTTGGACACCATAGTCTCATGTATTGGGAAGCCAACCTGGGGGAGGAGGAGGAGGTTGGGGGCAGAAGCCATAGAATCATATATGAAACTCATCCCTATAGAAATGGCAGTCGTATATCCCTTTGAACATCTGCAGCCTGTTATGGTTAGAGGACAAGGGTGGATTGTTGAAAGTATAATCATACTGTGTCAGTGGCCACACTTGTTACTGCATGCAATCCAGTCCAGGGGGGATGTACTTGTGCTCCAGTAGATGTCAATCAAACTATAAACTCTTTAAACTAGCAATTCTAAATTGTAAAGTCATAGAACATATTACATCTAATTTCATAAACTTGGATAAAAAAAATCTTATTGTTCTAGACTCAAAGGTAGACAAGGTCTGCACAATTTAATAAACTTCTTTGAGAAAATTACTTAAATTGTAGTTAGTGGCCATGCCATTCATACTGTACATGGATCTAACCAAGTTATTTGACTCTCTTCCCCATGCTAACATTGTAAATATGCTAAATGGTCTAAATGTAGATCTGTACGTTGTAAGATGGTTAGAAAACTGGCACAGAGAAAGAAGTCAGATAGTTAAATTAGCAGGTGCCACATTAGAAAACCAAAAAAGGTACTATTAGCAATCCTTAGGACTCAGTACTGTGACCTCTTCTATCAGGAATTTACTCCACAGATCTCCAAACAACTAACCCAGACATATGCTTTAATAAATTTGTTGATGACTACAAGATGGGTGTTCTCATGCATTCATTGTCTTATACCATGTTAACACAGCAAGAGCTAACCCCTACAAATCAGTTGTATATTGGAAACAAGCTTAACTTAAATTCAAACACATGCAGCTTTGCCAGCTTTGGTAGATAAATATCTACAGCAGCTTACTGTATAAACAGCATCTGACTCCAGACTTAATAAGTCATCAGACATCTTGGTATCTGCTGTAAACAACTCCCTATCCTGTGGCCAATACAGAGAACAATAATAAGGAAATCCCTCTGTCTAGTCCAAATGGTAACTAAAGGTATTTATCCAAATTAAAAAAAAATGATCATTCCTTTGTGCTCTGCCCTGATCAGACCAATTAGACAATATAAAACCTCTTTCAGTATGTATCTACCAAGCACAATATGCAGCAAGAAAGACCTGAGAGGCATTTAACAAAAGACCCTCAGCTATTAAGTCATGCTTGAATCTATATCCCTATACCCTCTATATAATAGACTTCAGCAATGGAACTATGTCTAAAACACTCAAATTAAATATTCCAGTCACTATTAGCAAATTATTAAGACACTTTGGTAGGACAAAATTGCTACTCAACACATCCCCCAGCTCTAAAATAGTCTTCTGTTTTGTATAAAACAGTGATGACTTCCTTTGAGTTACCTGTAACAGTTAGACGGGTATCCATAAATTCATCCCTAGTATGACTTGTTGTACCCTCTTGCAGGCAGGAGGTGCCACATGAGGGTGGGGACTGGCAAAGAGATTATGGTTCATGGATTGACTCTACCCTGTAAACTTTAGGAATCAATGACTCTGTGAAGTTATTCTGGTAGAGCCTGGCATAAATGTTAAGATAGATGGTGTGAAAGGGTATGAGAAAAATGCACAAGGTTGCAGTAACAGAAAACATATTTTCATGGAAGTGTCATAGTTATTATCTCAATGATAACAGTGATAGAACTGCGAAAGAGAAATAATGAGAATATAGCAACTGCTGTGTGCGAAGGACTGCAGTCAGACAGTAAGTACATGTTTAATATTCCTGATAAACCAGTACAAGACCTAGAGTGAGGAAAATAAATACTTTTTTTCTACTTAGAGGAAGTATGACCTAGCTTACCACTTCTAGGAAGGATTTGTGAATAATTTTCTTGTTCCAGGAAAGAAGTAGACAGGTGGCATGTGCAAATTATAATTTTGGAGGCATTTGTAGCATTTAAAATAACTAACATTAGAAAATGCCTTGCCATAATATTTACAGAGGTGTTAAGTAGTTATTGACAAAGTAATCTGAGCTATCAGGAGAAGTGCCTCTTGAAAAAAAATGCAAACAGATATCACCATAATCAATTATTTTCTTTTTACCATATCGAATGGCATTATATTTACCAGCCAATGGAGCATACACTCATAGGTATATAGTTCACAGCCCCTCTAACCAGTAAGCATTCCATTTAACAACACAAATTCAAACACACTAAAGATACATAATCCTATGTATGAAGTAAATAAACACAGAGAATGATAAAGAAAATAAAGGCATGTAGAATGTCCTCAGGTTTTAGTCTGTCACATAGTGAAGAGCGGCCGCAGGACTGTATCTATCGCATGGTGGAAAGTAGTCACAGTATTAAGTCTATCACACAGATTAGAGGGGTCACATGATTAAATATACCACACAGTGGACAGGTCTGAGGACAAAAGACAGAGAAAACAGGAGGCCTTGTTACAAAATCATGGTTCAAAGGTACATGGTCAACTGGATGGAAGGAAAAGGAATAAAGAAGAAAAGTAACTCTTTAAACAAAAGTAAGGCAACAGCGTTAAATGCAGCAGGGAACATCTGCAACATAAAAGTGACACTTTCTCTATAAAAAGTGATATACTGACTGCATCAGATGAGAAAAACTAGTGTTGATTACTCTGTACAAAAATACAGTGTATAGCTGCTGGTGAACAATGCACAGCGTGTGAGCAAGCAGTGGCATTAGCAAGTCTGGAACACATTTTGCAAATCTCTTCTTCTGGCTTTTCCCAGTTAGGGGTCACCACAGTGGATCATCTGTCTGCTCATGATTGGCAGTAGAGTTTACTGCTTTGAGTTGTCAGCCTGGCACTCAACCTTCCACGAAAGGCACACACACACATGCCTAGGGCCAATTTAGAGTGCCTAATCCACCTACAGCATGTCTTTTGGGATGTGGGAGGAAACCAGAGCACCTGGAGGAAACCCAAACAACCACAGGGAGGACATGCAGACTCTGCACAGAAAGCACCCCAGCTGAGGATCAAACTGGAGAACCTCTTTCTGTGAGGCAACAACACTAACAACTGAACCACCGTGGCCACCCTGTCTAAAGCATGATAAACATAGATCACTGATGCCTAAACCACATTGAAATTCTGGGGGGATTCTTGGATTTAGAAGTGTAAAACTGCATGGCTCTATGTGACTTCAGTATGTTTTGGCTGACAAATGCATTCATACTATCTATAGCAAGTCTGACTTTAAAAGATAAAATTTTATAAAACAGCAAAATACTGAGAAATGTGAGGATAAACTGAAGGGAAAGAAGAAGGGGAAACTATGGGCAATACTGAAACCTGACAGTATGAAGCTGATCAGTAAGGATAGTTGTAAAAAAGTCATTAAACAGAAAAAAAATAATGATTCTAAGAAATGTTACAGTTAAGAAGCAAAGTAATGGATGAGCAATGTATCAGTCACAGACCAAAAAGAATCAAAGCAGTAGTCAAAAAGAAAAAAAGTATCCAAGAACAAATAGAAGAAGGTCTAAAAATAATTAATATAATTAAGGAAAAACTAATAAGATGGTGGCTGATAATAATCGACTCACCAATGTTTAAAGTGTTTTAGCTATAAAGCTACGTAAGAAAATTGATATGAAGTTGAAGAATATATTGATCTTGCTACCTCTGAGTGTTGGGACTATTTTGCACTTTTACCATAATTTTGAAATGCTTCAGTCCTTCAGACTAGGCCTTACTATTTATCATTTAATAAAGCAATATGGTTATCTCAGGCTCAGTATGCTTCTATCAGTCTATCAAATAATGAGCCACTGTTCTTAAGTTATGTTGAACATTTTGGTGAGGTGTTCTATAGCTGCATTTAAAATGATGAATACTTATGTAGGAGATGTGGAACTTATTTTATGTTCAGTATAATTTTTGTTCAGATGACATATGCAACTGCTCACTACAGTTTTTATTGCTTTACAGAGGTTCATCTTTAATCTTTATTAAGGTGATTGTTTTGCTATGCACAGTATAATAAAGCAAAAAAATGTAATAAAGAGGCTACAAACCCAGGTGCATGGCACACAGGGCTAAAGCCCAGACTGTGTTGCTCCAGATGGCCAGTGACACTGGTGATGGAAGGACTGGATAGGGGAGAAACTGAGTGAGCGGCAGTCACTGGCTCACCTATCCTGAAGGGAAGGGAGATAACCTGATTCACTACAACAGCAGAATGAAGAGCCTGGTTACCTCCACACTGCAAGTGATATTCTACTTGGTCAGGAGGTTGTGCATTTGCAGAAGCATGCAGAGATCTACTGAAGGCTACCATAGTGAAGCTTCCTGGGCTGCTGCAGGTGAGTGAGTTAGGACATACTCTATGGCAGCACTATGACACTGCACCAGTGTTTCTGATCTTCTCACTGACCTGAATGTGGGCCAGGTAGGGTCTGCAGGAGGGTAAGGCAGATTCAGTAGACCCAGTGAATGAGTAGAGGAGCTGGAGGCAGATCATGGTCAGCTGTAGGGAGCTAAAAAAAATCACAATAAGCAAATAGGTTGATTAAAACAAAATTAAACATTTAAAATGAATTAAAACAGCTTAGATGAATAATGTTAAATAGCAGCAAATAGGAACAATAAAAAGGTTGATATGAATGTTTCAGATGTACTCTTCTGAATAAATGATATCTGAAGTCCCTTCTGAACAACACCTCTATTCTTTACTCTGCAAGGAAGGTCATTAATTTCACAGGAGCAGGACCAAGCAGATAAAAAATGCCAATACTATGTCTCATGCTAGGGCCCTGAAATTACCTATTGTCCTTCCTTTAATGACCCAAACTCACTGAATTGGACATAGTGAATGGAAAATAAGATTTCTTGTAAAATGATTGGACTCAAATGTGTAAAGCACAATGCGTATAAATAATGAATGTAAAAGTTGTCCTTGCCACAATAGACAGTCTGTACAGCTCATGCAACACAAGGGCAATATGTAAGTGTCCCACACAGAATTCATACTGGCATTCTCCACTTGCTGAAGATTATAGAAATCTCCCTCACTGATCCTCAGGTGAAATGCACTGTAATAGTTCAGCCCAAAAGATAACAATAAATAGCATTACTGTAGTTATGTGCAATGGAAACGTGTTTAATCTGGGAAATATTCTTTCAGTGAAAATATGATGACTGAACAACTGGTAATACTTAGCCCTTAGTGTCATAACTCCCATATTATATATGTAAGGCTTAAACTCCAGCGAATTTTCATAAAAAAAGAGAAGAGGCAAGAAGTGGGTAAATAGATGTACAGAAAAATGTACCAACATTGCTTTATCCTAGATGGGTTGACCTTAAGATGAAGACTTTTGATCCTCACTTTAAATGACCTACACATAGTTTTAAAGTAGCAAACTTTTCTGACTCCAAAGGAAATAAAGGAAAACCTGTATTAATATAACAATAATATTGAATACTCCTACTCCTGATGTCAGCATATAAATTGTAACTCTAGCATCACATTCTGTATCACTCCACACTCAAGGTAACCGATGCCATAAAATTAACATCTGACTTAACCTGCTGATAACAAACCAAGACGTAAGACTCAAACCACTCAGGTGCTATGGAAGTGATACCACCCTACATGAGTAGTCAGTTGATCCAGGTGTTGTGGTTCATGGTACCATATGCTGTGGACAGCTCAAGGAGGTTTGAAACTGAATATAGCCTTTGATCCCTTGCCATCAGGAGGTCAGATATTGCAAATAAGAGGGCAATACCATTGCCTGTTTAAGATATAAAATCAAATAAATGTAAATCGAGCAGGCCCTCTAAAAGCAATGTTGTAGCTAGGATAACTCTAGGGTGTTGGCAATGACAACTCAGTGGAAGAGGGATGCCAGAGTTCATCTAGCAATCACATTTTGACATAGCTGCTAGCACTTATTCATTTGTTTGTACAGTTCTGGCTATGCAGCTGTTTGAATGACTTACTTTGTGTAATATTGCCACACCACAGTGAAACTGAAGAGCTTTATTTCACACTTCAGTGTTTTTTTCTCATCAGCTTCAGTGTTACTCTGTGTATTGCCAAGGATACTAACATATCTAGCTACTGTAATTTTTCAAACTGATTGTATCCAAATGAAGTTTCTTGACAGCCAGTGTTCATAGATCCATATGTTTGATTGCAGTCTGCTGGCCTACAAGAAACTTTAAAAGCTGTAACTCTGACATTTTCTAGTTCCATTTTCTGCATTTGTATTATTTTTAGCAAAGTTGATGGCTGTTTTCTGCTGCTGTTGAGAAGCTTTTTCTATATTTCTGGAAGATGTTATCTCATGTTTATATCATGTTTTGTACTAATGATATTTATATCTAGTATCAGGTTCCCTAATCTAGTGTTAGAAGAATTTAAAGTACAACTGAATCAGAAGTTGGCTTACAACCCACACAAAAGTTACTTGCAAGCAACCTATAAAGAGATAAATATAATAACAGTTCCTAATTCCTTTCAGAATTGTTGTTTTCCAACCCTATGACTATTTTATTAAGAAATTATTGTACTTTTTCTAAAGTTCTTCCAAATCTAACCAAAGCTTGTTTATGATGCATAATCATCCACTCTAAGATAAGTCCATACAGTTTGGTTAATCAAAGAACCTACAGGAGCTTATCAATATTTTGCAAGACCAACTGATTCAGATTAGGAAAATCTTAAAGTCACAACCACCTTGATGACTACATAGTCAACATAAAAAACACATCTTACTAAAAGCTAAGGTAATACATGATAGAGACATAGTCATGTAGCACCACTATAGATGAGTATAAGGGAAGAAAGTATGTAATACTGACTCTTATCAGCAAAAAAATGTACAACATCCTTACCGCAAGAGCAAAACAAGAAGTTTTCTGAGTGGTCAAATAGATGGAAAGTCACAGCCTGCTGCTGCTCACACATTAAATTGCAGCAAGATCATTGGAAGTCACAGAAATTTAATACAACAAGAACATTACCCCCCCCCTCCCCACACACACACACACACCTTTGATTTCTGAGTGGACAATAGGATAATGTTCATTCTTTCTAAGCTTGTCCTCAGTCGGGGATGATATCTCCAATTTTCTTCCAGCCAACATTCTTGTCTATGAAAACATTCTCACCATGATCAAAACATAGTCCATATACCAGCAAAGACATGGGATGTACATGCTTTTGGCATACCAGAAGACAGAACTCAAGAGACAGTCCTTTTATGGGCCTTAGACAGAACATCTGTGTCATCTCTAAACTTATTAACCTTATAGTTACAGACAAACGTCCCTGAAATATGGAAAACTTCATATGTCATACACTTGTCCAAAAGAGGAAACTTGACTGAAATCTCAAACTACAGACCTATAGCAATTCTATCTCCCTATCCAAAATACTTGAAGAACGTATCCATATCCATCATTAATTGCCTCACCTAAATCAACCTTTTAATGCATATACAACATGACTTTCATCCCAGTCACAGTACCACAGCTGTCCTACTTAAATTTACCAATACTATCAACCATTATAGAAATGAAGTTAAGCTAGTATCCTTCCTCTTCATACCTCACTGAATGATACTTAACTGGACAACAACAAGCAGTCAAATGGCAGCATGGCCTTTTTCCTTTCTTGTCAGTCACTGTAGGAGTCCCACAGGGATTTATCCTAGGACCACTACTATTGAACATCTTTATAAATAAGCTGCACACAGCAGTCAACCTAACCTCAATTATGCAATACATAGATGATTCCACACTTATCTGCTCTGCGCACACTCTTCCAAATCTACAACAAACAACATGACCCTCTTTCACTGCAATTGAATCCTGGCTAACCAACTCCTGCCTACTACTTAATGCTAATAAAAGTAAACTAATGCATTTTATACCAAAAAGATACAGAATTATCATCCCTTTTTATATTTACTTCTCTAACAATGCAAAATAGAAACAGTATCCCAGACAAAACTGCTAAGCATTCTAATTGATTAAAATCTTAGGTATAACCTGCAGTTATTTCAAGTTATCAAAAAACACACATGAAATTAGGGTCCCTCTATAGGATAAAGACATATCTTATGGACACTAACAGACAATCAATAGGTAGAACTTACCTGCTATCAACTCTGTTGTATGCTTCACCGATTTTTACTGACTTTCATAGAACATTGACATCAAAACTAGAAGTGTGATATAACATAATTTCCAGATTTGCTACAAATACTCCATACAAAGCATATCAGTGTACTATGAAAATTAGACTGGATAGTTATCTCAGGCTCAGTATGCTTCTATCAGTCTATCAAATAATGAGCCACTGTTCTTAAGTTATGTTGAACATTTTGGTGAGGTGTTCTATAGCTGCATTTAAAATGATGAATACTTATGTAGGAGATGTGGAACTTATTTTATGTTCAGTATAATTTTTGTTCAGATGACATATGCAACTGCTCACTACAGTTTTTATTGCTTTACAGAGGTTCATCTTTAATCTTTATTAAGGTGATTGTTTTGCTATGCACAGTATAATAAAGCAAAAAAATGTAATAAAGAGGCTACAAACCCAGGTGCATGGCACACAGGGCTAAAGCCCAGACTGTGTTGCTCCAGATGGCCAGTGACACTGGTGATGGAAGGACTGGATAGGGGAGAAACTGAGTGAGCGGCAGTCACTGGCTCACCTATCCTGAAGGGAAGGGAGATAACCTGATTCACTACAACAGCAGAATGAAGAGCCTGGTTACCTCCACACTGCAAGTGATATTCTACTTGGTCAGGAGGTTGTGCATTTGCAGAAGCATGCAGAGATCTACTGAAGGCTACCATAGTGAAGCTTCCTGGGCTGCTGCAGGTGAGTGAGTTAGGACATACTCTATGGCAGCACTATGACACTGCACCAGTGTTTCTGATCTTCTCACTGACCTGAATGTGGGCCAGGTAGGGTCTGCAGGAGGGTAAGGCAGATTCAGTAGACCCAGTGAATGAGTAGAGGAGCTGGAGGCAGATCATGGTCAGCTGTAGGAGCTAAAAAAAATCACAATAAGCAAATAGGTTGATTAAAACAAAATTAAACATTTAAAATGAATTAAAACAGCTTAGATGAATAATGTTAAATAGCAGCAAATAGGAACAATAAAAAGGTTGATATGAATGTTTCAGATGTACTCTTCTGAATAAATGATATCTGAAGTCCCTTCTGAACAACACCTCTATTCTTTACTCTGCAAGGAAGGTCATTAATTTCACAGGAGCAGGACCAAGCAGATAAAAAATGCCAATACTATGTCTCATGCTAGGGCCCTGAAATTACCTATTGTCCTTCCTTTAATGACCCAAACTCACTGAATTGGACATAGTGAATGGAAAATAAGATTTCTTGTAAAATGATTGGACTCAAATGTGTAAAGCACAATGCGTATAAATAATGAATGTAAAAGTTGTCCTTGCCACAATAGACAGTCTGTACAGCTCATGCAACACAAGGGCAATATGTAAGTGTCCCACACAGAATTCATACTGGCATTCTCCACTTGCTGAAGATTATAGAAATCTCCCTCACTGATCCTCAGGTGAAATGCACTGTAATAGTTCAGCCCAAAAGATAACAATAAATAGCATTACTGTAGTTATGTGCAATGGAAACGTGTTTAATCTGGGAAATATTCTTTCAGTGAAAATATGATGACTGAACAACTGGTAATACTTAGCCCTTAGTGTCATAACTCCCATATTATATATGTAAGGCTTAAACTCCAGCGAATTTTCATAAAAAAAAGAGAAGAGGCAAGAAGTGGGTAAATAGATGTACAGAAAAATGTACCAACATTGCTTTATCCTAGATGGGTTGACCTTAAGATGAAGACTTTTGATCCTCACTTTAAATGACCTACACATAGTTTTTTAAAGTAGCAAACTTTTCTGACTCCAAAGGAAATAAAGGAAAACCTGTATTAATATAACAATAATATTGAATACTCCTACTCCTGATGTCAGCATATAAATTGTAACTCTAGCATCACATTCTGTATCACTCCACACTCAAGGTAACCGATGCCATAAAAATTAACATCTGACTTAACCTGCTGATAACAAACCAAGACGTAAGACTCAAACCACTCAGGTGCTATGGAAGTGATACCACCCTACATGAGTAGTCAGTTGATCCAGGTGTTGTGGTTCATGGTACCATATGCTGTGGACAGCTCAAGGAGGTTTGAAACTGAATATAGCCTTTGATCCCTTGCCATCAGGAGGTCAGATATTGCAAATAAGAGGGCAATACCATTGCCTGTTTAAGATATAAAATCAAATAAATGTAAATCGAGCAGGCCCTCTAAAAGCAATGTTGTAGCTAGGATAACTCTAGGGTGTTGGCAATGACAACTCAGTGGAAGAGGGATGCCAGAGTTCATCTAGCAATCACATTTTGACATAGCTGCTAGCACTTATTCATTTGTTTGTACAGTTCTGGCTATGCAGCTGTTTGAATGACTTACTTTGTGTAATATTGCCACACCACAGTGAAACTGAAGAGCTTTATTTCACACTTCAGTGTTTTTTTCTCATCAGCTTCAGTGTTACTCTGTGTATTGCCAAGGATACTAACATATCTAGCTACTGTAATTTTTCAAACTGATTGTATCCAAATGAAGTTTCTTGACAGCCAGTGTTCATAGATCCATATGTTTGATTGCAGTCTGCTGGCCTACAAGAAACTTTAAAAGCTGTAACTCTGACATTTTCTAGTTCCATTTTCTGCATTTGTATTATTTTTAGCAAAGTTGATGGCTGTTTTCTGCTGCTGTTGAGAAGCTTTTTCTATATTTCTGGAAGATGTTATCTCATGTTTATATCATGTTTTGTACTAATGATATTTATATCTAGTATCAGGTTCCCTAATCTAGTGTTAGAAGAATTTAAAGTACAACTGAATCAGAAGTTGGCTTACAACCCACACAAAAGTTACTTGCAAGCAACCTATAAAGAGATAAATATAATAACAGTTCCTAATTCCTTTCAGAATTGTTGTTTTCCAACCCTATGACTATTTTATTAAGAAATTATTGTACTTTTTCTAAAGTTCTTCCAAATCTAACCAAAGCTTGTTTATGATGCATAATCATCCACTCTAAGATAAGTCCATACAGTTTGGTTAATCAAAGAACCTACAGGAGCTTATCAATATTTTGCAAGACCAACTGATTCAGATTAGGAAAATCTTAAAGTCACAACCACCTTGATGACTACATAGTCAACATAAAAAACACATCTTACTAAAAGCTAAGGTAATACATGATAGAGACATAGTCATGTAGCACCACTATAGATGAGTATAAGGGAAGAAAGTATGTAATACTGACTCTTATCAGCAAAAAATGTACAACATCCTTACCGCAAGAGCAAAACAAGAAGTTTTCTGAGTGGTCAAATAGATGGAAAGTCACAGCCTGCTGCTGCTCACACATTAAATTGCAGCAAGATCATTGGAAGTCACAGAAATTTAATACAACAAGAACATTTCCGAGATGAACTGATGCTTTTAAAACTAGCCAACTTTTCTCCTAAAGGTGAGAATGAAACCACGTACCTAGTGTCAGTGAGGGAAACACCTTAACCATTATACCAACATCCCTGACCCTCCAGGCATTTCCACAAACTGGATTTAAACACTGGATCACCTGTCTTATATTTCTACACTCACTCTACGTACTCATTGTGACACAGACATGCTTACATTGAGTCACAGTCAGGTGCATTCTGCAGTGTCAGCAACCAATCTACTTGGTTTGGGAAGAGAACTCCCAGCCGTCTGCACCAAAGACAAGTGTACTACTTGTTGCACAACTGACATTGACATTAAAAGGGAGATTGCTGGAGAATAGAACCTGGGACCTTGTACAGCAGGTATGATATTACAGTACATCAAAATGAGTCTAGTATTAAATAAAAGCTCCACAAACATGGTAGCAGGAAGACAAGTCAAAATGCAAAATTGTACATAATGGAGTGTTTCAGCCTATTCATCATATATGATACTGGGCAGCTCACAGATGCATTTACACCTATAGATATCTACTCCTCACAGCACTGCATGCCATCCTGCTGTCATGGGGCAGAAAGCAACAACTGAAAGTAAACGGATAAAGAGTAATAAGAATATTTCTCAACTATGGGAGTAAACTAATAATAATAAGTCAATACAAAGACAGAAAACATATCTTTAGTTCCAGTAATAGTGTTAGAATTACATCCATGCCAAAAAGAGAATCAAAATAGTGCAAAAACTTGTAAGGGCCACTTTACCAATTTTCTTTTACAGGTTGCTAAAGTTTCAAATAAAACTACAGTTGAAACCATGATTTACAAAAAACAAAAACAAAATTAAAGTGAAACACATGAAGAAATTAATTACAGAATTTGCTGCTATGAAACAACAACAACAAAAAAGTTCAAAGCAGGCACTCTTTGATTGTTCTTAAATAAACTCTGGATCTAAAAATAGTTCCATTGTTCACATCCTACCTATGCACTAAAGTATATAAAACAGATCTTAAACCAAACCCAAAAATAGAGTACTGCAGATAGAATGTGGCAGTTGTTACATAGTAAAATGTATACACAAATTATGTAATTGTTTTTCAATAAAGATGCATCAGGGATATAAACTGCAAAAAGCTGCACAAAATGTACAACTTCCTTCAGTAAAGATTCAGCAATGGTGTGATATTGGACACGTTTTACAAAATATTTTTTTCATTTCTCCTGTAAGATGTATCACAACCTTATAAAATGAAGCTCTCTTTCTCTCTTTCTCTCTTTCTCGTGTATACACACTCACACACACATACACACACACACACACACACACACACACACACACACACACACACACACACACACACACATGCTCCTTAGACTTACTTTTAGTTAAAAAACATGTTATCTTTTATGGAGTTGGATCTTTCTGGTTAGCTAAGCAGCTCTGCATTGAGGGATGTTATTTGGATTTAACATTTTAACTCAGCAGAAATGAGTACATCTTTATAACTACTGAAAATAACAGAAGACTAAGAGAAGACTAAAAACTCGATGCAAACATAATATTTGCCTGTATTGACTCATTCCAGCACAACCCTTTGGAGTTTTACTAACGAAGAGAATCTTCCTTGGAAATTAGGTCAGCAGCTGATTCAGTTCTGTTGGTCTTGGAGTGTTTGCTGAATTTTAAAGAAGTCTTCAAGCAGTGAAGATGACTGCAGATTATAAATGAACCTGTCTGCTGCCAGTATTAGTGAGTGCACAGTATGTCTATAAATGTTGCCTGTGAGATTTTTGCAATTGCTAAATGGTCTTTAAAATCACAGATAGGTAGATTATTGCTTTCCTTAGTTTGTAGCAGCAGAAGTAAGTCTGTCTAGTTGTTACTTTGTTTTATGCCATCTGCTCTTCAAAAAATTTTATTTTACATTTATATCAGAAATAATAAACTTGTTAGCATTTACTTTTTTAAGCAAGTAAATTCCTTAAGGAAAAACTTTTGTTATTGAAATTCAAATGCTTGTGGCTAGCTGTTGATTAGCTTATATAAGAGTAATTACACACATCTTATGAATTGCATGTGGTAGCATCAGCCTTTTGAAAAGAGAGATGGATAAGCTATAGCTATGTTAATAGTACAGATGGATAATTTTTAAAAGGCACAGCAGTTGTGACCTTGATATGCCAGATTTATCTGACTTGTGATAGCATGATGACATAAAATCAGAAAGATTGGGTAACACTGGGAAGGTTTGAGCCACATAGAAAAACCCAAGTTGGGAGGGTGGCCTAATGGTTAAGGTGTTTGCCTTACAAACACAAGGTGCAGGATTTGAGTCTGCCAAGGGATAATTGGCTAGGCTTAAAAGGGGCTGGGAGGGTGGCCTAATGGTTAAGGTGTTTGCCTTACAAACACAAGGTGTAGGGTTTGAGTCTCACAAGGGATAACTGGCTAGGCTTAAAATGGCTCGCAAGGGCAGTTAGCTTAATACTAACCTACGTATGTGAATGCACGGTATTATTAATAAAATGCCATTATTGTTGACAAGATAGCTCTGGATACACTTTGAGGGAGTCAGATGGGTAAATTCCAGTGAAGCCAGTTTTCATAACCCTACTCTTCAGCGGTTTATTATGAAGCTTATTTGGGTGTGGTTGGTGTTGGTGATGGTCATATACTAAGTCAGCATGTCTGCCATATGCTCTAAAGGCTGAGCACCATAACTTAAGGCCCTCCTGAAACTCAAAGGCATTCATATCTGTGTAGTTAATGAGTCATGGTTTCAGTGCAATGACAGTTCTCCCACGATATAAGGGTTTAGCAGCAATCATGCCTTCAGCCTCTTGGGTAACTATACGGGAGTATCTGCTTTTGTTAGAAACCCCATTACCTCACATCAAATTAATGATAACCCTAACTTGGAGCTCCTGGAGATCCAAATTACCCTTAACAAATCTAACTATTACCTCACTGCTAGCTACAAATCCCCATAAATATCCCTCAAAAAATCATGGAAACTACATTGATACCAAGGGGGGGGGGGTAAACCATCAAGTCAAATACTTTCTTGCTAGGAGACATCTATTACCCAAGCATAGACTGGCAAACATGCACCTCTGAAAACAAAAGGTATCAATACCAGTGTAATGGCTAAAATTGTAAAACTACCCACTAGAAACTCCAATATACTTGACCTGGTCCTTACGAACCTAATCCCACAGTACCCGACTACACATCTCTTCATCCCTGATTAACAAACTGGTTACTTTCTCCAACAGGTAAAATGGCCCTAACCCCACAACCAAATTAAACCATCATTAGGGTCTCATCCGTGGGTAACAACTTCAAGTTGTAGCAGACCTACTTAAAATTCCCAACAAATCCACATATTTTGACCAGCTGAGAGTGCTGCAATGTTTAATCTCCACTTTTTCTACCATCTAAACAGCTGCATAGGAAAGCCTGTATCTGCCCTCCCTAACTATAGTGTTAAAGTTCAGGAATAATCATCTTTGGTGGAGCACTGATATTAATAAACAATGTCACAAAAGAAAGAATATAATGAAAACACGCACACCTTTACTCCAAATGGATGTGTAACTGCACTAAGCCTCCTCCAGTCATTACTTAGATCTTAGTCCCTTCCTTGCCATTCACTTTTTGTTTTCCCTTATTTTTCTATATAACTATCTCAAGTACAATAACATTTCTTTGCACTCTTTCTCTTTATCCATTACTACTATTTGACCTCTCTCCTGAACTCCATCCGTATTACTGCCACACTTCTTACCTTACTTTATCACTTACAACTTCTTACATGTTCCTTCTCTTATTCTTGCATTCATTTTCTCTTATACTGTATATTACATCTTCTGCAACATTTCTGCTATAGCATCTTAATATCTTTCCTAGCTCTAAATCTCAGATGTTATCTGAGCGTTAAGCTTTCTTATTCACCCACACTACTACATCAGCTATAGTTATACTATATTGTAATTAGTTTATTAAGTGTGTCTTAAGTGTGCATTAAGTGTGTGTCTATATACTCTAAATATACTACTGTTTAGAAATTTTTCTGTGCTGTATATACTCTTAATGTGTGCCTTGTGATGTACTATATATTCTACTTGTGTTTCTTATGGAGCTTTTATCCTCAGGTCTCCACTGAAAATGGGCTCTGCTTGGCTCATTGGACTTTCCTGGTAAACAAATACCAATAAATAAATAAATAAAAGCTGTAAGAAATCCCCATTGCTTACTGAAACATGTCAGCATGCCAGCAAGGGACATAAGAGCACTATTAGGAAATGTACAGTAATTAACAAATTAAGGTCTATATATATATATATATATATATATATATATATATATATATATATATATATATGTATATATATATCAAGGGAAACTACAAATCTTTCTTCTGATATATCAAGAAATTAAGGAATAATATAAAATTTTAACTACTGTACTACCAAAGGGATCAGTGCCAGGAATCAAGCTGAGCATAGTTATTGGTTTATTCACTGATATTAAACTGCTCCAAAAAAACTGGAATGTGCACATACCTTATATATTGAAAATGGTCTCAAGAAAAATGCAGCACAGTAATATTTGGCAAAAAATGCTATTCCTAATCTAGTCATAAGGGACCTTCTTATTTCTGTGGACAGCTCTCTTTCATTTGGTCATCACATTTCCACCATAGTCTGAAAAGAATTTTATCTGGCCCAATTAATTTCTGAGGGAATATTAAGTTACAAAGAAGCCATCTTACCTCTGTACAATTCCTTTATCAGACCCATCATCACATTCAGTACACATTTTGGTACGTACAAATTCAAACATTTTGCTGAAATGAAAAGATCTCAACAATTCTTAACAAAAAAAAATTAAAGGCCTTAAATCCTTCAAACATGCTGCTAGATTAGATAAGCCCTCCTTATACTCAGCAGCCAACCAGATGCTCCGAGGTGACCAGTGTCTCACTTTTTGAGCCATGAAGGACTGAATCCTAATTGACATCCTGTTCTTTATAAAACCAGTGGTTCTACAAACACATATACTATGGGCTAAATTTATACCAATGAGTAAACAAGATTCACTGAAAGGATAGCTTCTGTACACTCAGTACTCCCATCCTTTGGAGTAAGTTAACACTACAGGGCATCAAAGTACTACTTTATCTGCATTTAAGGGCTAGCCATGAAAATTGGATAGGTAGACATAAATTTATACTAGGGTTATCATGTACAGCACTGCTTGATTTAAAAGCTGTGCCTAATTAAGTACTCATAAAGAGTGGCAAGAACTTTTAAGTGTGTCCATGTCTCTACTTAAAGGTGAATATGACTTGGCTTCTTAAGGTCCTTGTGATCCATTGCCTAGTATTGCCTTTTTATTCTTATATTCCTATATACATAATTCAGGGTTTTATTGGTTAAGCAGGTAGTGAAGTGGCCCTATTTAGATCCTTTTCAGCCATGACTCAAGTCAGACCTGAAATAATAAATAAAACACAATAATGTAGGCAATTTAGTGTAACCAATCAACCAGTATGTATCTAGGATGTGGGAGGAAACTGGAGTACATGAACAAAACCCAAACACACATGAAGACAATGTGCATAAGTCTATACTTAGAAGTTACAAATGAGCCTTTGACATTCATGGTAAGCGTTTTACAACTAACCGATCATTCTACCCAGGAAATTACATCTGATATTGGCAGGTTATCCAAGCTATCTTTTTTACCATTGCACCAAAACCTCTAATGATCAGGCAGTGGCATGAAATGAAAATGTGGTTTCAGCATCTTACCAAATTTTAGCACTTATGTCCAACATACAGCAGTTCAAGATGAAACCAGAATTTGTGGTTTATATTATACCATATACATAGACATTCCAATTACTCAGTTTATTGTTAACAAAGCAAACAGTTCAAATGAACTGGAAATGGTAATGTAGATTCATGTAAAGTTACACAGGATATATAACTATAATCTCTCTGTCTCTCTGTATCGAATGGTGTGATCATCTTAAACGCCATCACAACTGATCTAAAATTGAACTTTGCCGGCTTTGTTGCTGAGTGATATTGTGAACTGTGGGTATCAGGAAGTTTGCACTTTCCCTACTGTAGAGCAGTCTCAGAGTTGGTATGTTTAATTAGCAAGGGGAGGAGGTTGAAGAGGGATTCTCTCCTTCAAAACACACTCCCCTGGATTCTCAAAAGCTTGCATGGCGTGCAAGATAGGTGCAGGAGCTCAAGCAGGCAATATGTTTGCCGTCCGATCCAGGAACAGCATGCAGGGGCGTGCACAAGTGCTCCTACACTAATCCTGCACAGACTAAGCCCTGGTATGCAAATCACCCCATTTGCAGGAGACATCTATGCAAATTAGGTGATATTGCAATCCAGGAAACTTGCAACAGTCTGTGCAGGACTAGTGCTATCTGCAGAAATGTACTCGGTTAGTAAACGAGTACATTTATGCAGAATCCAACACGGAGCTGTGACAGCTTGAAATAAAGGCTGCATATCATGTAGTGAGCATGCCAATGGCCAAGTATAAGGCCATTGGCATTGCAAACATAAAAAAATACAGAAATCAACTTTTATTTCTTTTTAGCCAATCTCTGCTGTTTAAGCATAGGGTAGCAGTGCGCAAATGGGATTGGGGGGAAATAACAAAATGAACCTAAATTAAGCATTCTAACAAAAATCAGTATGCTGCCATACAAGTCAATGGCAGGCAGAAGACAACAAGGCCAGTGAGTAGTGGTTGCTAAAGGGGGAGGCTCAGTGTAAGACATGTAACTATGCATTAGCAAGCAATCTTATGCAAATGAGGGGAAGGATAGTGAATCCCAGTTTTCCCCAGCATGTGAGCCAGGTCCCAACAGTGTAAGAGCAGGCATAGCTTGGTGCAAAACTAGAAGTTAGGTGACATCATGGGAGTGTGTGTCAGGTATACTGTAAGCAGATTGGAGCCCTGTGGCTCGGGTGTGCTCCTAGCTTAGCACAGCTAAGCTAGGGGGTGTGTCTAAAGCTGCCTAGCACTCTTTACAAAGCCTAAGTGGGTGTGCGTGCTGCACACCAGGTTTTACAGGAAGAAAAAAGAAGTTAAACCAGGAAATAGCAGCAGTGTGCACATTTGTGCACTCTGTTTGCACGGTGCACACATGGGCTTAAACAGGAAGGCAATGGGAAGGGAAAACAGCAGTAGGAAGGTAATCAAGGAGAACTACCTTAGCTGGCAGGTGAACTGTATCAGAATCAGTCAGTTACACAGGTAGCAGACCAGCCCAGCCTAGTACACTACTATAAACTATGCAAACACCTTCCCGTCTGTTTTTTCCTACACTCTACACTGGTGTAAACAGGTGGGGAACTTTTAACACTCACAACAGCAAAATGATAGGGGCTGCAATAGATATCATACAACAACTTGTGGAGGAGGCTGAGGGTGGTGAGGATGTGAATGCTGTCAACCAACCCACAGAGAGGAGACAGAGAAGAGTGTACAGACCCAGGGTAACCTACCAGGGGCTACATGACCTGGAGATATTGGAGCACTATAAGGTGAATAGGGACCTCCTACAGCAAATTGTTGAGCTGTGCCGGCCACGCCTGACACACAGGGGAACCCATCCCAGTGGATACCAAGGTATGTGTAGGTCTATGAATACTAGCCACAGGTACCTTCCAAAGGCCAACTGGGGATTTGATGGGGATTTCTGAGGCATCAGAATCCATCATACTCCACCAGTTCCTGAATACCATGTCAGCACATGTTGATGAGCATGTATATTTCCCAACACCCATGAGGCGTTGGCCAGCAATATGCAACTGTTCCACCAAATAGCAGAATACCCTGAGGTAGTGGGTGCTATAGACTGCACACACATATGCATCAAAGCACCACCCGGTGAGCAGAGTAGGGTCTACATCAACCGCAAGAGCTTCCTTTCCATCAACTGCCAGGTTGTGTGCGATGCTCAGGGCATAATAATGAATGTGTGTGCTGGCTGCCCTGGAAGCTATCACGATTCCCACATCTGGCATCTGATGCAGCTGTACCAGAGATTTGCCAATGGGGACATTCCTGACAGTCACCTAGTGGAGGATGCTGGATACACACTGGAGCCATGGCTGATGACACCCATCAGAAATGCACACACACACCCTAACAAGAACTCCGTAATGAGGCACATGCACAGACAAGAATTATAGTAGAGCATGTGTTTGGGATGCTCAAGTCGCAGTTCCAATGCCTGGACACATCTAGTGGAGTCTTGCAGTACTCACCAGCTACATATACCCAAATTGTCCTTGTATGTGCCATGCTATGCGATATGATCCTGCAGAAACAGCTGCAGCAGGAACAGCACAGGGCAGGGCCACACAGCTCCCCACCATTGCCAAGGCCTGCACAGGCACGGAGTGACTCAGAGGAGGAACAACCTGAGCCTGCCCCAGTAGGCAAAAGGAGGCATGCCCAGTATGCCCTGGCCTTGGCAAAGAGGCAATGCATAACACATGCACTGACACAGGGGGACCCAGGGAATAACACTTCTCTCTGACTCTCACATACAGTAAAAGGGATGCCAAACCTTACACTACCTGTGGTTAACCATGTGTGGGGAGTGTACTGTGTGCATCCAATGTAGTCAGCCCTGCAGCACCACCCTCAATACTGGGACACCCACAAGGTAAGTGACTTACACATGCCAGCCAGGGGGGTTCACATACCCAACAACAGTCACAGCCAGCAGGACAGGTGTAGACAAACACAAACAAAGGCTGAGCTTTGGCCTCTGAATGAAGCCTATGGGTAACCTCCCTGCCAGGCCTACACAGACAGACTGCAGCAGGTCAGGCAGTGGGATGTCAGTTCTGAAGGGTAGGGAGTCAGAAACTAAAATGTAGGTAATTAAAAGCTAAGATCTGTAGTACACTGGTATGCCTCTAGTCAGCACAATAGGTAAGACTACAGACTGAAATGGAGTACCTGACATACCAGTACAGTCCTAGCAAATGTGTACAAGTGTCAGGTGTGCCCCCCCCATCCTACGTAGAAATGTAGTCACAGTCAGGTGTGCCCCCTCAATCCTGTGTAGAAACGTAGAAATAGTCAGGTGTGCCCCCCATCCTACGTAGAAATTTAGTAACAGTCAGATGTGCCCCCCCCACAATCCTGTGTAGAAATGTAGAAATAGTCAGGTGTGCCCCCCCATCCTATGCAGAAATGTAGTAACAGTCAATGCCAAATGATCGATGGATACCCTGCAGAGACAACATACTACCTGTAGGTATACAACAGAAAGGTCAGCACTGCAGTACAAACGAATGGACTTGATCCACGCATTCAATATAGATGTCCATACTGGGCATGCCCTCACACTTAGAGAAATGAAGGCAATGTCAGTCAACAACGTACTGAAAGGTCATACTGGGCATGCTCACACACTTAAACACATGAAGGCCATGTCTGCAAACGCCAGTGGACCAGACATATCTGGCAGCCGCAGATGTTAGCACAGACACTCCTCAGTATGCACCACTCATGCTTTGCACACACAGTGGATAGGAATACAGGCATATATGTAAGGACAACACACTATAATTAGCCAAAGGTAGACATACATATATGTGTGGAAGAAGTTGACTGTGACAAGGAGCCATCCAGGCCTGTCCTACCCAGCACACAGCCAAAGGGCCGTAACCACACAAGGGTTAGATGTCACTCACTGCAAATTCTAACCACCAGTATCTGACAGCATTACAGAGTATGTGGTGCATGTGCCAGCTGTGTAACATGGCTGTTCAAGGAAGTAGTCATCTAGCAGCTGTATACACGTACCTGTGAAATATGACCCAGGTTGTGCCCGCATGTGGCGTGTCAACTCCTACATGAATGGGTTATGGCCCATGCACACACACTGCCCTCTCCACTATGACAAGCATGCTGAGGTCATCCACTGTGAAATCCACCTTTATGAGAGTTTTAGCCAAGTAATCACCGTAGCCTTCGTGGTGCGTCCCATCACTGCGTAGTGCTATAGTATGATTAACTAGTTAGGTAGGAGTTCTAACTCCATTCTTAGCAACTGTGTGTGCTTGTTTGTCTGTGTTGATAGCAATTCTTTTTAGGGTGGTCACACTCCCTACAATTGAAATGCTCTACTTTGGTAAGGCTACTGATGTCATCCACCTAGAAATACATCTCTAGGAAGGTTGTATTCCAGTAATCTCCATAGTGCATGTGATAACTGTGTTCTACTGTAGTGTGATAAAGTAGTTTGGTAGGAGTTCTAACCCCAGCCTTGGCAACTGTGTGTGCATTTGCATGTGTGGCTGTCTTTGTAGAGAGCAATACTTTTTAGAGTAGTCACACTCCCTACAATTGAAATGCTCCACTTTGGTAAGGCCACTGATGTCATCCACCTAGAAATACATCTCTGGGAAGGTTGTATCCCAGTAATCTTTGTAGCATGTGCCATAACTGTGTACTGCTATAGTGTGATCAAATAGGGATGTAGGAGGTCTAATCCAGCCTTGATAATTGTGTGTGTCAGTCTGTCCCCGTCTGTGTAGAAAGCAATGCTTTTTAGGGTAGTCACACCCCCCTACACTTTAAATGCTCTACTTTGGTAAGGCTGCTGATGTCATCCACCTAGAAATACACCTCGGGGGAGGTTTTAGCCCAGTAATCTCCATAGTGTGTCCTATAACTATGTACTGCTGTAGTATGATAAGTTAGGTAGGTAGGTGTTCTAATCCCAAATCTGCCAAGTGTGTGTCTGTCTATGTAGAGAGCAATGCTTTTTAGGGTAGTCACACTCCATACAATCCATATGCTCTACTTTGGCAAGGCTGCTGATGTCATCCACCTAGCATGCTATCAATATAGGTGTAGGGTTAACCTGCTGTCCATTACCAGTTCCTGCCACAGGTGGCCAAGGCTGGCACATTTGATGATAATCTATGTGCACAACAAATGCAGAAACCACAGCGCTGAGCCACAATGCAGACCATTGTCATGTGGCCTGATGCCAAGGTATACCCATCACCTAGCATTGTATAACTGTGTGGCACAGTCGACCACCACATACCTGTGCAGAAATGCACCCATGCATGTCAGTACTGGCACCCTCTGTGCTTGTGTGTGTGTGGTGTATGATGTATATGATCACATCCACACTCACTATAACCCCCAGTGGCATACTGAAGCATGCTGTCTGATGTCAGACACCTCCCCATACCCTTTTCCCATATAACCTCCATATGATCCATGTGGTGCATGTGTTACCTGCACAGTAATGTGTTGCAGCAATCTGACTATTGATGAGCTGTATCCCTGGCCCTGCCAAGTGTGTCAATGTCTGTGCATCCCTGTGAGAGTGTGGCTGTGTTGACACTGGCACTTGTTCATGTGGACAGGAATGTGTACTTCACCTACTGTATAGCTACCATATCCCTGTTGCAGATGTCACTCACCATCACATATATGTTCTGAGAACTCCACACTAGGTAACCTATGTGGCACATCACATAACTGCATAGGACTGTGATAGCACTACATAGTTGTCAAGGATTTGATATCCTGTGCTGGTAGGTATGTGAAACAAGCATGCTTAAGTTTTACTCTCCCACCCCTCCCTGACTTGTCATTGCCTCTGTCTGGCTCTCACTCCCTCACTGGTAGATGTGGAGGCCTACACCTGCTTTGCATAGGCAGCAGCATGTGTATTTTAAGTGATGCTCATAATCAGCTGATGGCCTCTGCATGAATTGCAGCCCTCCCCTAGCTGATCACATGTGGAACAGCTGTGGTAACATTCCCATAGCCAATTGTGTGGAAACACACTCCAATGTCTAGGAGCATCATGTTGGTGTTGGACCTTTCCATTCAATGTGAGCAGGAACTCAATCTGTTGTTTGGCAAACAGCATCCAGATGGATTGGGGATTTACCTCTGACAACATACACTGTGGAAACAGGCCAACACACAGGAGGTGGATGTGCTTGACCTGACTACAGAGTGTAAGTGCTATTATACTGCATTCAGAGTAATGTTGGTTTAACAGGCTGTGTGAGAATATCACTGTCCTACAGGTATTAATACCTGTCATGTCAGTTCTATTTTATGAGGACTCCCCATCTGTAAAGTCATCTGCAGTCTGGGCAGTGTGTGGTGCCTTTGGTTTCATGTGTTACCCACAGAGCATGTATCTGTGAACTACAGAAGGTAATGTGAGGATTGCAGTCTGTAGATGTTGAAAGCCTGGACAGTTACTGACTTCATATCTCTCATAGGACATATGCTGCGACAAACCCTGTTACAACAGTAAATGTAAGATGTTATCACAGCAACATGTCAATATTGGCCCTGTGTATGTGCTTCCAGCCACAACTCTGTCAACCTTTGTACATATGTCATACATTAAAAGGTGCATATGTGCTATACATCATAATTAGTGTCATCATATCTGCTAACAAGCCAGTGAGATATCAGACTGCTACACATGTTATGTACAGTAGGGGTTATATTTGTTGACATAACCTGGACATTCTGTGGTTGTTTGTACAGTACTGAGGTCTGTGTACTTATGGTAAATGACAGTGTGTGTGTATTGTCATTATGTGCCTTGGCCTGTGTATAGACTGTGGTAGATGTCATCATTCTAGGTCCCATCCTATCTGATGTCACATGCTTTTCCACTGTATGTTACCGTATTGGCTTACATGTTTGTAGGGCCATACACACACATGTCCCATACCACAGACAGGAATCAGGCCACACTGTGTAGTGGCCCAATATATATAGAGTTAGTGTGTGAGTGGCACATATGAGGATGGTGTTGAACAGATAGTCCATATACTGTAATATCATGCTAGCTTACCATATGTGGCTGTGGCTGTGTTCACATTTGTTGTGGTTATGCACTTCCACACAGGTGTATCTTACCCTGTGCTGTGACATGCCTGTAGAGCCTGCTATATATGCAGGTGCATGTGCATTCCCCCATAAGAGATGTAGGCCAGTGTTGTGCCAGTTTGCCTGTAGCCTGCACAGTGCTTTGTTACATGCCTAGCAGCTTAGTGTACTTACCCAATGAGATGTCATGTGCAGATACTTGCCAGATGTATTCCTGCCAGGACTCCCTTAGTCATGTATGTCAGATGGAGCTGTGGGATGCTGTACAGATGTATGTCAATATCTAGGGGGTAGTATGTGGCCATTGCACCTCTGTACCAGCAGTTATTATGTGTCAGGACAGACAGTGGTGTATGAATGCATAACCTATGGGGGCGAATGTATACCAGTCGTTATGTGCTATACCCATCTACATGGCTGTTAACATCCATATTGTCAGGCTTTGTCCACATGTTCTGTATTAAGGGGTTCTGTGTATACCTCTGGATTGTACAGAGTGTGTCAGAATTCCCACATCTACTGGCCAATATCTCTGCTGTAGTCCACATGAGCATTACGTGCTTGCAGCGATACTGTACCATGATGTCCTTAGGGTGTCTGCCAGTAGTCAATGACGCACATGTGAAAAGCAGATGTGACCTCCCACACACACCATGTCTGTGAAGACAATCCCTATTACAGTAGCAGTAGTCTACTAATATACCTGCTATACATACCGACATCCCCTTGCACTATGGAGTTGGGACTATAAGGGCTGAGGTATGGCTACACCCCATATTCAGGACATATGGTGAATATATATGTACATATGCTTATCCAGATATCTATATAGATAATTACACATGTACATATCAGCATATATAGATGGGTGTATAAATGTACAAAGATATGCATATACACAAACAGATATATACATATACAGAGCATTATATGTCTGCACATATACAGATAGTGATACATATGCACATGTATGTATACCATGCTGCCATTCCTGCCAACAGTCCACTGCTGTTGTATCCACCACACATATGGTGGGGCTGGGGTCATATATGTGTGGGCTTCACCTACACAATACATATGTGTCCATATGCACTCCAGAGGCCTGTGTATGTAGCAGTGGTATATGGCCCTGTAGTATTGAGTCTAGGGGGGAAATGCACCATACATAACCTAGGCGGTTACAAAATGTGTGGGTATCAGCAGTGTGCTGCCATAAGGTATCTGGATGTACAGTAACATACATTTCACCTATCTTGACATTACTTACATAAAGTGGGTTACTGCAGGCCTACTGCCTCCTGCCATACATACTGTTCTGTTTGCCAGTGTGCCTGTGATGGTGTCAGTTATGCCATGTTATGCATCAGTTACATCCCATTTCGCCAACTGAAGTCTGTACCACCTAGTGATTGCATACAGAGTGTAGATAGGGGATGCTGGACTATACACCTGCATCACTTACTGCTGATTGTGTGGTATCCTGTGGCCCAGTCTGTCATTACTATTGCACAATTTGAAGGGCTTGGCCTGGACAGCAACAGTTGTGGACCTTTCCAGACTACTGTATTAGTAGAACTGTTTCACAGTTGCATTACTCTGTTTATATGGATGTCAGTGTCTGAACAGCTTTATGACATGGCATATACATCTGTAATAGTACACAAATAAAGGTATTCCATTTCTGCAAACCTGTGTGTGGTGTTTTATCCTATGACCTCTCTGTGGGTATATGTTGCAGGCAACATATGTCATTTGTATGGGTAGCTCATCCAGTATCCAGTTGTTAGGGTGTTAACTGTAGGCATAGTGGCTGACCCATACTGTGTGTGCCTACTGCATGAGTTTCTTACTGTACATATCTGTGCATGTGTATGTGTAGTCACATGTATCTCTCTCTCTCTATATATATATATATATATGTATGTATATATATATATATATATATATATATATATATATATATATATATATATATATATATATATATATATATATATATATATATATATATATATATATATGTATATCTGTATCTGCATATATGTGTCTGTGTATATGTATATATGTATCCTGGGGATTTGCTAGCTTCCACATTTTACATTTCCTATGGGAGCCAGACTGTACTGCATGCTATGTTACCAATACCAGCCTGACATCATACAGGTTGGATGTACTACTGTTACCATCTTGTGCCCATGATATGTCAGGACCAGGTTATGGGCTTTGCAGCACTCGGTAGTGTATTGCGGGCAGATGTGTTTGGCTGTGGGGGTGGTGGGTATACCTATTCATACAAAACATATATTGTTTGGGGCCTCTCAAGCCCATTAATAGTGCATGTGGACATTTATGATTTAGTTAATTTCCCATTGATATCTACACATGTATGTCCATATATACCTATATGGATATATGTATATATATATATATATATATGCTTACATATATATATATCACTATGTCCATATATACCTACATAGATATATATCTGCTTACATACATGTAACTGGCTGTGTATATGTAGATATATAGGTGTAGACATCTATATGTGTTGATGTAGGCATTTGCATGTATATATGTTCATACATATTTATATATATGTATATATTTCTAAATGTATATATATATATATATATATATATATATATATATATATATATATATATATACATATACGATATGTTGTATCTGTTTAGATATTAATATATGTATACACACACATACATCTAGATGATGGTATACATACTCTGTACTTTTGCATGACTGGGCTGGATTATATGTTTCTGAAAACATCGGATTTATGCATATTTGGCATGACTTAGTGGTAAATTACTTTGTCTATGCTGTGAGGGTCCTCGGCTCAAGCCTTGCAGAGGCTGTTTATTTTGTTGTTGGGCAGAACATGGGCCGTAGGATACAGAGTGATTAAGGCACTTGAAAGCAGTTGTAAGCGGGTTTGCGCGTGTTTGCGCTGAGATAAGCACTGCTAACTTCTGGTTACAGTTTCTTATACTCAGTTAGCTTCTACATTGTTTAACGTGTGTAGGCATTGCTTACCCCTGCACAAACAGGCTTAAACCTGCTTACTGTTGCTTAAAAGTGCTTAGCTGCTTACCCCCGCCCTAATTTCTTTAAAAGAAAATAAAAAGTGGTTGATAGGAAAGTGGTGAAAAAGGGGCACAAAGAGAGAAAGACAGTAGGGAAAATAGCTAAGGATGTGCAGGAAGGGTGTAGGGAAGGTCCATAGCTGCCAATTTCTTCTGCAGCAACAGCTGTGCACATACACTGAATTTGGAGTTAGATTTAGACACTCAACCCCCTGGGAGAGGGGTGCGGACAACAATAATAAGTTGTGATGCCAGTTAGACTGGATTACATGTGTCCAGTGGACATGTGTGTGAAATGGACAGCTATGTATGGGGCATGATTTTTTGTGGGAACAGACTGCCCTTTTTCTTTTTGTTTTCAGGTGAGAGTGGGATGCTGGGGAGGGGTAGTAGGTATACTTGGGGTGGTAGGTTGGGTAGGTTAACAGACAATGCACACAAGATGCATACAGGGCAGTATATTACACATGTGGGGGTAAAAACCTTGATGGGGAGGGGTGTTGGGATTTCGGAAGCCCACAAGCCCCCTAGAGGTAACAGTGGGACTGAGGTCCCCACCCAACGGCAGTCACCACTGCACCTTCACAGCCCCGAAGGTAGCTGTGCTCGGGACTGAGCTGCACAGCCATGCTGACTCTCTAATTGTGACACATGGCCCTTGAGCTGGTGTAGAAGATCACCAAACTGCTTGTTGATCATTCTACGCACCACAACCCTGACCTGGCGACGGGTGACAGGTGCCTGTCTGCACCCACTCCCGGGGGGGCAGCCCCACCCCCTGAGGCAGTTTCACTGGAAGGTGGTAGAGGACCAACGGACAGGGTGGTGCGGGGTTGGGCCCCAGACATGCTGGTGCCCTGTGCCTCGGCCAGCTGAGGTGGGACAGGTGGGTCCACTGGGACCGGCCTTCCCATACATGCTATAGTGTTTAGATTTCATCATCATAGATGGGTTAGTAATAGTCAACACATTCCAGGGTTAGGTATAACAGCATGCATAGATATTCCCATTAACCCAGACACCAAATACGGAACAGTTGCATAGCAAACAAAACACATGCATATATGGGACCACCGTAGTAATAAGAACAGCATGCAGGTACATTGATGGCACTATGCCAACAATGTTGGAATAATTCAATATGACACATGCATGGGAACCATTAAAATATTAACAAACAATTGGACAGTATCAGCGGTAGTACATACCAGCTGGGGTGGGTATGTTGATTATTGTTGGAGATAAGGTGGGGGGAGACAGATGTCAATTAACAAGTAGTATATTCTTGTACTCCACATTACTTTCCTAGTCAGTGCTGTTATCTGCACCTTACCAGTCTTACTACACTACCCTATAGACCTATATTGGACGCTGATATGGCTGTCAACATCATTACATATGCACCGGTTTTACCTGCAGTATACACCTCTTACCTGGTATACCTGTGGAGGGAATGTTTGTTAACACTGACTAACTGTTTGTACACATACTCCTGGATTCCGGGTTGATGTTTTGCACTATGCTATCCAACTCTTTCTGCACAGACTCTGGCCATGTGTTGAACACATGCTGGTGTGCCTGGACATATCTAGAATATTAATAGCAGAACAGAAACAAAATGACCACAGCTGAGGAAAGAAAATAGAACTCCAAATTTAATGAAACAAGGTAAAAAGTAAGCACTTTCGCGATCTCACACTGATCGCTTTTTCAGACTCTGTTACAAAACAGGTGAGGTCACCATATTTAAACCTAATTAGGACCAATCACAAGTAACAATAAAAATAGTCTGATTAACTTTTAAAGTAATGCATTGAATTCTCCATAGGAGAATGCTTTATGAAAAAACATTTGATAAAAACAATTAAAATATAATTTAATAATGAGTACATGTGATTCCATAAACACATAGGTCTCTACTCCTAAAAATAATAATAAATAAATTCAGTGTTTAAGTGGTCTAGCCTTCAGAAAAAGTTTAAGTGACACTGCACTGTTTAACCCAGGCGTTTTTTCAGCTTGTAATAGTAAAATCCATTTCTGTTCAGCTATCTCCACTATATTCTTCATATCACCACCCCAAACACTTTCTTCTAAAACTTCTAATGCCATAAAACTAAAGGTGTGTTGTGTACCTACTTCCTGCACATGTCTTGCCAGGGCATTGGTCTCTTTTATGTTTGCTATATCCCTTAGGTGTTCTAATATACGTTCCTTAAAACTTCTATTCATCTTTCCTTCATAGAATACATAGCAGTCTTTGCAAAAGCAAAAATAAACTAAATGTTGTGTCCTGCAATCAGCATAGAAATTCACTTCTATGTTAAAATCTTGGGTTGGATGTCTAAAGACAGAATTAGGATAGATATGGTTACGTGCCATGCAGTTTCTGCATGGAAAAGTCCCTTTCCTCTGGCAGGTGATCTTGAATATATCTTATATATATATATATATATATATATATATATATATATATATATATATATATATTTATCCAAAAGACTCCACCACTGGCACTTGTGAAAGACGAATAGCCACCTGTCTTTAACTTTTTCGTTCTTTTATTAAAACAGAACTTCATCAGAAATGCACCCAACACTTTTCCAATGCTTTAAATAATAGTGTCATACTGATCACATGTATAAAACCACCAATCCTTGTTCAACACTATATATTCAAACTTAATTTCAAAATAACTTTCCTTTGATCTACAAATTTGTATATAAATTTAATAAATGACAAAATGTCAATCACAAATCACATTATATAAATAAATGATGACATGCCTAATATAAATCTAAAACCTAGATCTAAGTAAAAAACATTTGATGTTAATTACATCGTTCAAGCCTGGTGGCTCGTCCGCATTCAACCTAATTTGCCGAATGGCTTCCCTACATTCCAATTGCACCTTATAATTGCCACTGAATATGGTATCATCCACCTTTTCTAACACAGAAAACATGAATTTTTTTAAAAAAGGACACATCAAAGAATGCTTAGCCAAAGCATTTGAAGTGTCTTTCTTTCTAATGGTTAAGTTGTGTTCATATATCCTTTTGTTTAAGGTCCTAGTTGTTTTCCCTATGTAAAAGTGTTCACATGTTGCACACTGTGCCATGTAAACTATGTTGTTACTTTTACATGTGAAATGTCCATTCACTTTGATTTCTCTTTTTGAATGTTTCAAGAAAATGCTAGATGTACCACTAATAAATCTACACTGTTTGCAGGTCTTACAAGCAAATGTGCCCACCAAAGAATTTGTACTACCAAAAAAGTTACTATCTCCTCTTTCTAAAATCATTTTGATGTTAGTAACCTTTTTGTATGTGAACAATGGACTTTTTCCAATTGCTTTCACCAAATCATGATTACCAAGTATGATTTTCCAATTGTTAAGTAACGTACCCCTAATACTGTCCATTTCGTTGGTGATAGGTAAAGGAAAAGATAAAACAAAATTCTTTCCAATGACTGAACAATCTGTGGTGTTACTATGTAGCGTCTGATCTGTTAAAATTGGCCTAGCTCTATAACCTCTCTCATTGCCTTGACCTCTGATATAATGTAGTCAAGCCACACTGTGTCGTAACCTCTTTGAAGGAAAAATAGTTTTAAATCAATTAACTCTTTACAAAAAATGCTGTCTTCACTAGTCAATCTGCTAAGGCGAATGAACTGACCTTTCACCACTCCCCTTTTCATGTGAAAGGGATGTAAACTGTCATGATGTAAATACTGGTTAACGAAAGTGGGTTTTCTGAAAATACTACTATGAAAACCTTTATTGGAACTGTCAAAATACAAATGTAAGTCCAAAAAATTAATGGACTTACCAAACTCACCCATTGTGAATTTCAAAAAATCAGTGGTAGTATTTAGTGTTTTTAAAAAATCACAGAAAGAGTGATAATCACCTTTCCATAGAAACACCAAATCATCAATATATCTCCTGTAAAAAACAATACTTCCTGTGTCAAACTGTCCAGTCATATACTTGTCTTCCCAAGATGCCATAACAATGTTGGCAAAACTTGGCGCTACTCGTGACCCCATGGCAACACCGGATGTTTGTTTGAAAAGACCATCATCAAACCTAAAAAAATTGTTGTCTAACACTAGGTCCATCAAACAACAAACGGTGTATATCAAAGTGTGTCCTAATTTGGTATACCTAGTAAGATAATCTCTCATGTATTCGATGCCTTCCTTTTGGTTGATGCAAGTGTATAGTGACACCACATCTAAGGATGCAAAGAATACATTGTCCTGTTCTACCATTGTGTCTCTCAACAATTCTAAGAGATGCCATGAATCTCTAAGGTAAAACTTTGACTGCTGCACAATTGGGTTCAAAATGTCATCCAACCATACTGAAATGGTTTCAGTCTTTGAACCATGAGCTGAAATAATAGGTCTAAATGGCAAATGCTCCTGTAATTTGTGCACTTTGGGTATGCCAAATAATACAGCTAACTTGGGATACTCAGTATGTAGAAAAGAATATGTTTTATAATCTAAACTTCCTTCACATACCATATCAAACAAACTACTATCTAGTTTAGCAAAACTATCCAACACAAATTCTGTGTTGACTTTAAGATAAGTAGCTTCGTCAGCTAAGACAGCATTCATAGCCTGTACATAATCAACCTGGTTCATTAGCACAATTGTTCCACCCTTGTCAGCTTTCATAACTCGGCAATCTTTATTATTAGCCAAAGTATGCAATGCTTTGATTTCACCTTCTGACAAGTTACATAACCCTTCTCTGTTTTTAATAATGGACCTAAAATCTTGTTCACACTGCTTGTTAAATACTGCAATGGTTGAATTTAACAAAGGATTGTACGTACTTGTTGTCCTACCCTATTTAAATGGATTTTCTACTATTTTAGTGTTGTCAAAAATGAACTTTAAATTCAACTTCCTACAGTACAGTTTAAAATCTACAATTAACTTTGCAAGATCAAAACTGTTAGACGGTACAAAAGAAAAACCTTTGTTTAAAACTGAAACCATGTCATCAGTAAGACTAATATCAGTCATATTCAAAAAGTTCAAACTGTAGTTCAAAACTTCTTTTTCCCTCTGGTTTTTCCTTTGTTCCTTGTCTGTACTTTGTTGGACCATTTTGGCACTTTTTTTGCACCTGTACTGTCCACTAAAAAAGGACTTTTTGACTTTTTGTCACCAGAACTTTCAGACTCATTGTCAACAATAAATGTATCTAAACTATTCAAATTGTTGTTGTTGACAGATTTGTTCTGTTTTGAAACTGTAGTGTCCTGTTGAATACCAACAACTGGACCACCACTGTTTCCTTTAAAAGAATGATTGACAGAATCTTTGTCTGTATTACTGATGTAAACTTTGTGACCTAAAGTCTTAGAAGTGGACTTGATAAAATATGCTTTGTGCATATGTAGAAAATCCATTTAAACAGGGTAGGACAACAAGTACATACAATCCTTTGTTAAATTCAACCATTGCAGTATTTAACAAGCAGTGTGAACAGGATTTTAGGTCCATTATTAAAAACAGAGAAGGGTTATGTAACTTGTCAGAAGGTGAAATCAAAGCATTGCATACTTTGGCTAATAATAAAGATTGCCGAGTTATGAAAGCTGACAAGGGTGGAACAATTGTGCTAATGAACCAGGTTGATTATGTACAGGCTATGAATGCTGTCTTAGCTGACGAAGCTACTTATCTTAAAGTCAACACAGAATTTGTGTTGGATAGTTTTGCTAAACTAGATAGTAGTTTGTTTGATATGGTATGTGAAGGAAGTTTAGATTATAAAACATATTCTTTTCTACATACTGAGTATCCCAAGTTAGCTGTATTATTTGGCATACCCAAAGTGCACAAATTACAGGAGCATTTGCCATTTAGACCTATTATTTCAGCTCATGGTTCAAAGACTGAAACTATTTCAGTATGGTTGGATGACATTCTGAACCCAATTGTGCAGCAGTCAAAGTTTTACCTTAGAGATTCATGGCATCTCTTAGAACTGTTGAGAGATATAACGGTAGAACAGGACAATGTATTCTTTGCATCTTTAGATGTGGTGTCATTATATACTTGCATCAATCAAAAGGAAGGCATTGAATACATGAGAGACTATCTTACTAGGTATACCAAATTAGGACACACTATGGTATACACCTGTTGTTGTTTGATGGGCCTAGTGTTAGATAACAACTTTTTTAGGTTTGATGATGGTCTTTTCAAACAAACATCCGGTGTTGCCATGGGGTCACGAGTAGCGCCAAGTTTTGCCAACATTGTCATGGCATCTTGGGAGGACAAGTATATGACTGGACAGTTTGATACAGGAAGTATTGTCTTTTATAGGAGATATATTGATGATTTGGTGTTTTTATGGAAAGGTGATTATCATTCTTTCTGTGGTTTTTTGAAAATGCTAAACACTACCACTGATTTTTTGAAATTCACAATGGGTGAGTTTGGTAAATCCATTAATTTTTGGACTTGTTTGTATTTTGACAGTTCCAATAAAGGTTTTCATAGTATTTTCAGAAAACCCACTTTCAAGTTAACCAGTATTTACATCATGACAGTTTACATCCCTTTCACATGAAAAGGGGAGGGGTGAAAGGTCAGTTCATTCGCCTTAGCAGATTGACTAGTGAAGACAGCATTTTTTGTAAAGAGTTAATTGATTTAAAACTATTTTTCCTTCAAAGAGGTTACGACACAGTGTGGCTTGACTACATTATATCAGAGGTCAAGGCAATGAGAGAGGTTATAGAGCTAGGCCAATTTTAACAGATCAGAGGCTACATAGTAACACCACAGATTGTTCAGTCATTGGAAATAATTTTGTTTTATCTTTTCCTTTACCTATCACGAACGAAATGGACAGTATTAGGGGTACGTTACTTAACAATTGGAAAATCATACTTGGTAATCATGATTTGGTGAAAGCAATTGGAAAAGTCCATTGTTCACATACAAAGGTTACTAACATCAAATGATTTTAGGGAATGATTTTTAGTAAATTGACATTTCTTGAAGATGCAACATGTATTTATTTTAATCTAGTTTTAAATTAAAGGAAATCAAATGTTTATTTACATTGTTAAAATAAAAAATGTTTACAGGAAAAGTTGAATATTGAACATTGGGAAATTACTAAACAAAATGATATTGAAAATTTCATTAAAAGAAAACTTCACAACTTTTCTATTTTTATTTGTTATATAATATTTTTTATAAAATTGGATATAATATTATCAATTATATTTTTGAAAAAATAGGTTGACAAAAGTTGAATGAGAAAACAAGGTTTACTATTAAAGTGAAAACAACTGTTAAAAGTGATGTCATAAAAATTTTGGTAGAATTAAAATGAATTTATATTATTAAGTAGAAATATGTGTTTTGGGAAACATAGAATTCATTTTGATCATTGATCATTATAATTTATCAAAGTTTTAAAGCATTTCTATGGAATTCTGTTTTATTAAAAATTAATAATATTTTATTTTTACGTGATTGGTAGGGTTTTATGGTACCCATGTTTGTCAAATTGAAGAATATTAAAGATGAAAAGGTTTTACTTTTCTATTTTTAGTTCTATTTCTTTCTAGGGAAAACTGTTGCATGTGTCGAGGTAAATACAGTGTCATTTACTTGGAATTTCACTTTAATTTTCAGGTTCTGACTGGGCAGCTAGAACGAATATTTTGACTTATTGGTAATAATGTTAGAATCCTTGATCTTTAACTGCTTTAATTAATCAATCTTTATCAAATCTTTTTCCAAAAGTTAAAGGTACATTAAATAGTATTGACTTATAAAATTACGGATTGAAATAATTTAAATTAAAAGTTACCCCCTGTTGATCATGGGATAAAATTACTCAGGGACTTAGAATTAACCATGCAAATTTTTTGATCTATTCCCTTCTACAAATGGCCAATTTTAACTGTTTTTTAAAAGGGGGGGTTTTTTAAAAAAGCTTTAAAAATTTACCCAATTTTTAGGTTTTTTTAAATGGGGAAAAAAATTTTTTTACTTTAAAAAAACCCCAAATTTTTTTTAAAGGGGGTTTTAAAATTTTAATAATCCCTTTTTTAAATTTTTTAAAAAAAGGAATTAAAACAAAAAATTAAATTTTTAAAATTAAATTTTTTTTTTATTTTCGGTTTTGCCCCCCCGGGGGGGGGGAATTAAATTTTTTTCATCTAAAAAAAAATTGTTTTTTAAAAATTTAAGGACTTGGGAGAATTTTAAAAAAAAATTTAAAAAAAGGTAAAAAAAAAAATTTATTTTTGGACACATCAAAGAATGCTTAGCAAAGCATTTGAAGTGTCTTTCTTTCTAATGGTTAAGTTGTGTTCATATATCCTTTTGTTTAAGGTCTAGTTGTTTTCCCTATATAAAAAGTGTTCACATGTTGCACACTGTGCCATGTAAACTATGTTGTTACTTTTACGCATGTGGTATCCATTCACTTTGTTCTCTTTTTGAATGTTTCAAGAAAATGTAGATATACCACTAATAAATACTACACTGTTTGCAGGTCTTACAAACAAATGTGCCCACCCAAAGAGTTTTGTACCTACCAAAAAAATTACTATCTTCTTTTCTAAAAATCTGTTTTAATGTTGGTAACCTTTTTGTATGTGAACAATGGACTTTTTCCAATTGCTTTCACCAAATCATGATTGCCAAGTATGATTTTCCAATTGTTAAATAACGTACCCCTAATAATGTCCATTTCCATTGGTGATAGGTAAAGGGAAAAGATAAAACAAAAATTCTTTCCAATGACTGAACAATCTGTACTGTTACTATGTAGCGGCAGATCTGTTAAAATTGGCCTAAGCTCTATAACCCTTCTCTCTCATTGCCTTGACCTCTGATATAATGTAGTCAAGTTTCACACTGTCATCCATGTGAACCTCTCTGAATGAAAAAAAATAGTTTTAAATCAATTAACTCTACAAAAAATGCTGTCTTCACTAGTCAATCTGCTAAGGCTTAATGAACTTCGACTCTTTTCACCCTCCCTTTTCTTTAGAAAGGGATGTAAACTGTCATGATGTAAATACTGGTTAACTAAAAGTGGGTTTTCTGAAAATACTACTATGAAAACCTTTATTGGAACTGTCAAAATACAAATGTAAGTCTCGAAATTAATGGACTTACCAAAACTCACCACATTAATAATTTCAAAAATCAGTGGTAGTATTTAGTGTTTTCCCAAAATCACAGAAAAGAGTGATAATCACCTTTTCCATAGAAACACCAAATCATCAATATATCTCCTCAACAAAAACAATACTTCCTGTTGTCAAACTGTCCAGTCATATACTTGTCTTTCCCAAGATGCCATAACAATGTTGGCAAAACTTAGCCACTAAAATGACCCCATGGCAACACCGGATGTTTGTTTGAAAAGACTAATCATCAAACTCTAAAAATTGTTGTCTAACACTCAGGGTCCATCAAACAACAAACGGTGTATATCAAAGTGTGTCCTAATTTGGTATACCTAGTAAGATAATCTCTCACATGTATGAAGTGCCTTCTTTTGGTTGATGCAAGTAACCATAGTGATTTTCCACATCTAAGGATGCAAAAGAATACATTGTCCTTGTTCTACCATTGTGTCTCTCAACAATTCTAAGAGATGCCATGAATCTCTAAGGTAAAACTTTGACTATATGTTGTAATAATTGGGTTCAAAATGTCATCCAACCATACTGAAATGGTTTCAGTCTTTGAACCATGAGCTGAAATAATAGGTCTAAATGGCAAATGCTCCTGTAATTTGTGCACTTTGGGTATGCCAAATAATACAGCTAACTTGGGATACTCAGTATGTAGAAAAGAATATGTTTTATAATCTAAACTTCCTTCTCACATACCATATCAAACAAACTACTATCTAGTTTAGCAAAACTAACCAACACAAATTCTGTGTTGACTTTAAGATAAGTAGCTTTGTCAGCTAAGACAGCATTCATAGCCTGTACATAATCAACCTGGTTCATTAGCACAATTGTTCCACCCTTGTCAGCTTTCATAACTCGGCAATCTTTATTATTAGCCAAAGTATGCAATGCTTTGATTTCACCTTCTGACAAGTTACATAACCCTTCTCTGTTTTTAATAATGGACCTAAAATCCTGTTCACACTGTCTCTAGTAGAGGGTGGGCGACAGAAGCGATTTTGATCTATGTTGAGAAATGCTTACACCCTGTTCTTGAAACATGATACTATTGTTAGAGATACCAAAATGTTTTTAGAATCTTTGTATAAGATAATGGCAGAGATCAACAGGGAATTCTTATTTGTTACCATGGACATTACATTGTCATTTACGGTGATACCCAATGACTGGGGTGTTGAGAGGGTACGTGAAGTACTTAATACCAAACAGATATACATACCCAGAAAGGTTGATTTGATCTGTAATTTACTTGATATCATCTTGGATAACAATGGTTTTGTGTTTAATGACCATTATTATCTGCAGAAGGTTGGAGTGGCCATGGGCACGGCATGTGCCAATAGCTACGCCAACCTAGCTCTTGTTTCATGGGAAACCACTTACTTGTTACAAGGGAATGATTTTTTAAATGGTGTTTTTTGATATGTATGTTTTGTCGATGATGTCTTCCTTTTTTGGGGGGGCACACCTAATAGATTGGAACAATTCATCGATTATCTACATACAACCACGGAATTCTGGAGATTTACATTTCAGTAATCAAAAGATGTAATTGATTTTTTAGACGTTAGATTACAGAGAACCTCACAAATGGATATAGCTACCAGTCTTTTTAGGAAACCAAGTAGGAAGAATAATGTCCTGCACAAAACTAGTATGCATCCAAGGCATGTCAATAAAAATGTCATTAAGGGATAATTTATGAGAATTAGTTGCCTACATAACACCAAAGAGGGCTTAGACAATGCAGTCTCCATGTTGAAAAGAGAATTTAGCGAAAGAGGTTACAGTGAAAAAGATATAGATACTAATATCAATGAAATGTATGCAGAACGTAATTTGAAAGGCAGACCTTTTTTCTCTGAGAGTAGAAATAATACACGTATTGAACAGAATGATGTGGAGCACAAGATTAGGTTTCCAATCACCTATTCAAGCCATACAGGAATTTTCTGCAGAATCTTTGAGAAAAATTGGGGCATACTAAAATCTGTAAATGAACTAGATGGTATGATAGACAGTAGATCACAATATTCCTTTAGGAATAAGAAGTCACTAAAAAGGCAACTATGTAATAAACCAGATTTCAGCAGGAACAAGATCACCTCAAAAAACACCAATAAGGTTTTATGTAGGAAATTTTAAGACAGCATTAAGTAGATTAGAACACAGAATGATTTTAGGGTACCACACATTATACCCTAGAGGAATGAATTTAGAGAGTGGACTTACAGTATAAAATATAGAGTTATGAAATAATTTGAGACATATTTATGAAATTTAAATATTTGAAAGTATTTATATGTATTTAAATGTATTATGCATTTATTTATTTATTGTAGTGCATATTTAGGAAACAATGAGTTAGTTTTATATAAAGTGTCAAACAAGTTATGAAATTGCAGTTAAATGAATTGATATGTATTTAGTATAATTTTACACTGTTTAGTTTAAAAGCAGCACATAAAACATGTAGTGAGTATGCATTGTTTCACATAATAATGTTTAGCTGAATGTGTTTGAAGTATATTTGAAGCATTAATTGGACAATGATTTAATGTAATTATTTAATGAATTAATTGATGAGAATATAAAAAGAAGATATGTTTACATGGTTAGTGTTCTACTGAAGGCGAATTGCCGAGGTACCAAAACGAATGTTTCGTATGGATTAAAAGATCTTCTTTTCATCTCACCTCTGACTACCTCCTTATTGGTGTTTTTTGAGTTGCTGTGGTATTCCTTGTTTTTTACTATGGAACAAGATCACCTGCCAGAAGAAAGGGACTTTTCCATGCAGGAACTGCATGGCATGTAACCATATCTATCCAAATTCTGTCTTTAGACATCCAACACAAGACTTTAACATAGAGGTGAATTTCTATGCTGATTGCAGGACACAGCACTTAGTTTATTTTTGCTTTTGCAAAGACTGCTATGTATTCTACTTAGGAAAGATGAATAGAAGTTTTAAGGAACGTATATTAGAACACCTAAGGGATATAGCAAACGTAAAAGAGACCAATGCCCTGGCAAGACATGTACAGGAAGTAGGTACACAACATACCTTTAGTTTTATGGCATTAGAAGTTTTAGAAGAAAATGTTAGGGGTGATGACATGAAGAATAGAGTAGAGATAGCTAACATAAATTGATTTTACTATTACAAGCTGAAAAACCACCTGGGTTAAACAGTGCAGTGTCACTTAAACCTTTTCTGAAGGCTAGACCACTTAAACACTGAATTTATTTAGTATTATTTTAGGAGTAGAGACCTATGTGTTCATGGAATCATATGTACTCATTATTAAATTATATTTTAATTGTTTTTATCAAATGTTTTTTAATCGAGCATTCTCCTATGGAGTATTTAGTGTGTTACTTTAAAAGTTAATCAGACTATTTTTATTGTTACTTGTGATTGGTCTTAATTAGGTTTAAATATGGTGATCTCACCTGATTTGTAACAGAGTCTAAAGATGCGATCAGTGTGAGATCGTGAAAGCGCTTACTTTTTACCTTGTTTCATTAAATTTGAAGTTCTATTTTTGTTCCTCAGCTGTGGTCATTTTGTTTCTGTTCTGCTATTAGTTGTTCTGAGGTGAATACTGAGTGTTAATCCAGCTCTAGGACATTTTTCACTCTACATATCTAGAATATCGCCCTCTTCCACCTTTAATGACCTGACACACACATATATATGCTTTCCTATACGGTTATATTATGTAGCACAGTGTGGGCGACAGTGACCAGTAATACTTTATTATTCAGAGAAACTGCAACACTCCCAATTCCCTACAATATCAGGGTGGACAGTACCAGTACAGGTTATATTGGTCAGTATTTTTCAGCACAGTGTTTGTATCCAACATGTGAGAGCAATGTTTGTTAGCACTACCTGACTGTTGCCACACAAGGTTCCAGATTACACACTAGTATTGTGCACATACATCTCACTCTGTTACTGTACACACTCTGGTCACAGCTTGACAACATGGGTGTGTAGTTAGGAATTAATTGAAATATTACTCGCCTAACAGTTTTGGTGGTTGCTACAGTGGCAGATGTGTTCTCATGATGGTTGACAATCACTTGTATTTCCTGTTTGCTGGCTACACATCTGGGATCATCCCACAGACTTACCAGGGGGACAGGGGGACAGGCAGCATATATGGGCACACATACTGGACATTCTGGCCTCATGTGTACAGTTGTGGGATATGAATCTGTATGCAGTCTAATTCCACTCCCAGGATTCAGATCATGGCTGTGTCTGCTACAACTTAAACACTGCCCATCACAGTTGTGTCTGCTATATTGATATTGCTGTATATCTCCAAACTGCTTTTCTGTCTTATTAATCTCCTGTGCTTATGCATTCTGACCTTGTATAACAGCACACTTATACAGAATTCCTAGACAGTTATATGTTTTAGGACAGTGTGGGTGACAGTGATGTGTAAAACCTCATTATTCAGAGCAACTGCTTATCATTCTTGTATTTCTGGGCACAGTGTTGGTATCTGACAGACCTGTGGGAGGAATGTTTATTAGCAATACCTGAATGTTCCCGCACACAGTACCAGGTTCCACATTACTATTATGCACATACATCTCACTCTGTTACTGTACACACTCTGACCACAGCTTAACAAGTTGGGGTGTAAATGGGACATACGTGGCTTCTTAGTCACATAAGGTATTGGGGAGTTGCTAGTGTGTCAGGTTTGTTGTCATAGATGTGTGTCAGTCAGTTGTATTTCCTGTTTGCTGCCTATACATCTGGGATCATCCCACTGATTTCCCAAGGGGACAGGTTGATAGGCATCTGACATGGGCCACTTTAATAGACATTCTGGACATATCTGTACAGTTGTGGGGTATGATTCTGTATGCAAACTACTACCACTAGCAGGATTCGAACCGTGGCTGTGTGTGCTAAAAAAACAACAGTTCACATCTCAGCTGCATGGGCTATTCAGTTTTTGCTGTTTGTATTTTCCCCTGTTTACTGTCTATGTGTCTCTCAGTTGTACTCAATGGCTTCTGGGGATTACACCTGTCATATACAGGCATTCCTACACATTCAATTTGTGGTGCATGGTGTGGGTAACAGTGCTTAATACTACAGTACTATTACATGATTGCAAATCTACATTACCATATTATACCAGAATATACATGTGCAGTCCAGCAGTTAGACCTGTTTTGTCAGGATATTACACTTTTCTTGCCATACAAACAATATGAGACTGTTCCTGCCATATTCTCTAGTGTATGCAGTACTTGCCTTGAACAATACAGGTTTTATACTAGCAATTAATTTACTACTACATTTATTTTTATTTCCTATGACAGTAAAATCATGAGCATTACTGACCTGCCTTACGTCACAACCACGCCAGGTGGCAGATGTGGGCCTCCCAGTTCACGGCCTGCTCCGTTGCAGCTGTGGGTGACATAAGAGGAATATTTAGCCATACCTATCCAAGATATACCTTAGCTGGCACTTATTACACA